>NC_091299.1:47263124-47358124 GCF_038502225.1 Cherax quadricarinatus | reverse complement strand
TTGGCGAGCTGTTGGAGAGTGAGTAGGGTAATATTTAGTGAAGGGATTCAGGGAAACCGGTTATTTTACATAACCGGACTTGAGTTCTTTAAATGGGAATTACAATGCCTGCACTCTAAAGGAGGGGTTTGGGATATTGGCAGTTTGGAGGGATATATTGTGTATTTTTTATACGTATATACTTCTAAACTGTTGTATTCTGGGCACCTCTGCAAAAACAATGATTATGTATGAGTGAGGTGAAAGTGTTGAATGATGATGAAAGTATTTTATTTTAGGAGATTTTCCTTCTTTTTGGGTCACCTTGCCTCGGTGGGAGACGGCCGACTTGTTGAAATAGTTTAAATAGTTTAAATAGTAACGCATTTCGTGCCGAATAGGGCAAGCGAAAATTTGTGTATGTAATAATTTCGCAAAAACCATTCTGAACCTAATGGAAAAAATATATTTCATTGTGCTTGAGAATTATTAAAATATTGTAAATATACTTAAAATATATTTTGTTGGATTAGGCTAAATTAAATTGCGCTTTTTATATGGTTAGGTAAGTTTCCTAAGGTTCTTTTGGTAGAAATTCATGAATTTTTATATTAACATAAATGAAAAAAACATATTTTTAAATGAATAAGAGAAAATTTTAGAAATAACTTAATTTTAAATTAGTTCTTGCTAATTGACCAATATTACCTATTCGCCACGATATATATGCAGTGGTCCCTCGTTTTTCGTAATTAATCCATTCTTGGAGGAGCTACTATAAACGAAATTTACGATTTGCGAATCAATTTTCCCCATAAGAAATAATGTAAATGCAATTAACCCGTTCCTGACACCCATAAGTATTAAAACAAAAAAAATTTTTACATGAAATATACATGTAGTACATAAACAATACAATGGTAAATGATGAATGAAACATTAACAGCATAGCACTTACCTTTATTGGAGATTCTTCTTAGTGTATGAGAGACTGGAGGAGGAGAGAGATTGGATTGTTTACAGTTTGGAAGGGGAATCCCCTTCCAGCAACACCTCAGGTACCAATTACTTCTCTGGGGTTGCTTCTCTTCTCTGTTTCTTAATGCCACTAGGACCACCTTGAGAGTCACTGGAGTCCTGTCTCGCAAAATAACTGTGGAGAGAGCTCTGATTCTGGCGTCTCTTTAACAATTCCCTAAAATGGTACAAGACTTTGTCACTGTACATATTTCTCACCTTCTTTACAACAAGCTTGGCACTAGGAGCTTTCTTTCGAGCCATGGTAGCTTATTTAGTACTTGCAAGCACTAAAATGAGTGGAATATTATGAAATATTTCGTAGGAGCACTTGAGGGGACCTTCACTCACTGGTAAACAATGCCAGACTGGCTGGGTAGGGAAGCCTCCCCGGCTCACACCGTGCTTACGCGTCCCAGACAAACTACTATTCGCGAGTCAACCTATGAAAAGCAAGTCCATGTTTATACGAAAATACCCTTATGATTGGCGAAATTTACGATTGCCGAGAACTACGAAAAGCGAGGGACCACTGTATATATATATATATATATATATATATATATATATATATATATATATATATATATATATATATATATATATATATATATATATATATATATATATATATATATATATACATATATACACATATATATATATATATATATATATATGTATATATATATATATATATATATATATATATATATATATATATATATATATATATATATATATATATATTTACATATATATATATATGTATATATATATACATATATATATATATATATATATATATATATATATATATATATATATATATATATATATATATATATATATATATATATATATATATATATATATATATATATATATATATATATATATATATATATATATATATATATATATATTTAGGTAGTAGGTTGGTAGACAGCAACCACCCAGGGAAGTACTACCGTCCTGCCAGATGACTTTGAAACAGAAACCTGTAAATGTTTTGCATGATGGTAGGATTGCTGGTTTCTTTTTCTGTCTCATAAACACGCTAGATAACAGGGATATCTTGCTACTCCTACTTACACTTTGGTCACACTTCACAGACACGCACATGCGCATATATATATACATACATCTAGGTTTTCTCCTTTTTCTATATAGCTCTTGTTCCTCTTTATTTCTTCTATTGTCCATGGGGAAGTGGAAAAGAATCTTTCCTCCGTAAGCCATGCGTGTCGTATGAGACGACTAAAATGCCGGGAGCAATGGGCTAGTAACCCCTTCTCCTGTAGACATTTACTAAAAAAGAGAAGAAGAAAAACTTTATAAAACTGGGATGCTTAAATGTGCGTGGATGTAGTGCGGATGACAAGAAACAGATGATTGCTGATGTTATGAATGAAAAGAAGTTGGATGTCCTGGCCCTAAGCGAAACAAAGCTGAAGGGGGTAGGGGAGTTTCGGTGGGGGGAAATAAATGGGATTAAATCTGGAGTATCTGAGAGAGTTAGAGCAAAGGAAGGGGTAGCAGTAATGTTGAATGATCAGTTATCGAAGGAGAAAAGAGAATATGAATGTGTAAATTCAAGAATTATGTGGATTAAAGTAAAGGTTGGATGCGAGAAGTGGGTCAAAATAAGCGTGTATGCACCTGGAGAAGAGAGGAATGCAGAGGAGAGAGAGAGATTTTGGGAGATGTTAAGTGAATGTATAGGAGCCTTTGAACCAAGTGAGAGAGTAATTGTGGTAGGGGACCTGAATGCTAAAGTAGGAGAAACTTTTAGAGAGGGTGTGGTAGGTAAGTTTGGGGTGCCAGGTGTAAATGATAATGGGAGCCCTTTGATTGAACTTTGTATAGAAAGGGGTTTAGTTATAGGTAATACATATTTTAAGAAAAAGAGGATAAATAAGTATACAAGATATGATGTAGGGCGAAATGACAGTAGTTTGTTGGATTATGTATTGGTAGATAAAAGACTGTTGGGTAGACTTCAGGATGTACATGTTTATAGAGGGGCCACAGATATATCAGATCACTTTCTAGTTGTAGCTACACTGAGAGTAAAAGGTAGATGGGATACAAGGAGAATAGAAGCATCAGGGAAGAGAGAGGTGAAGGTTTATAAACTAAAAGAGGAGGCAGTTAGGGTAAGATATAAACAGCTATTGGAGGATAGATGGGCTAATGAGAGCATAGGCAATGGGGTCGAAGAGGTATGGGGTAGGTTTAAAAATGTAGTGTTAGAGTGTTCAGCAGAAGTTTGTGGTTACAGGAAAGTGGGTGCGGGAGGGAAGAGGAGCGATTGGTGGAATGATAATGTGAAGAGAGTAGTAAGGGAGAAAAAGTTAGCATATGAGAAGTTTTTACAAAGTAGAAGTGATGCAAGGAGGGAAGAGTATATGGAGAAAAAGAGAGAGGTTAAGAGAGTGGTGAAGCAATGTAAAAAGAGAGCAAATGAGAGAGTGGGTAAGATGTTATCAACAAATTTTGTTGAAAATAAGAAAAAGTTTTGGAGTGAGATTAACAAGTTAAGAAAGCCTAGAGAACAAATGGATTTGTCAGTTAAAAATAGGAGAGGAGAGTTATTAAATGGAGAGTTAGAGGTATTGGGAAGATGGAGGGAATATTTTGAGGAATTGTTAAATGTTGATGAAGATAGGGAAGCTGTGATTTCGTGTATAGGGCAAGGAGGAACAACATCTTGTAGGAGTGAGGAAGAGCCAGTTGTGAGTGTGGGGGAAGTTCGTGAGGCAGTAGGTAAAATGAAAGGGGGTAAGGCAGCCGGGATTGATGGGATAAAGATAGAAATGTTAAAAGCAGGTGGGGATATAGTTTTGGAGTGGTTGGTGCAATTATTTAATAAATGTATGGAAGAGGGTAAGGTACCTAGGGATTGGCAGAGAGCATGCATAGTTCCTTTGTATAAAGGCAAAGGGGATAAAAGAGAGTGCAAAAATTATAGGGGGATAAGTCTGTTGAGTATACCTGGCAAAGTGTATGGTAGAGTTATTATTGAAAGAATTAAGAGTAAGACGGAGAATAGGATAGCAGATGAACAAGGAGGCTTTAGGAAAGGTAGGGGGTGTGTGGACCAGGTGTTTACAGTGAAACATATAAGTGAACAGTATTTAGATAAGGCTAAAGAGGTCTTTGTGGCATTTATGGATTTGGAAAAGGCGTATGACAGGGTGGATAGGGGGACAATGTGGCAGATGTTGCAGGTGTATGGTGTAGGAGGTAGGTTACTGAAAGCAGTGAAGAGTTTTTACGAGGATAGTGAGGCTCAAGTTAGAGTATGTAGGAAAGAGGGAAATTATTTCCCAGTAAAAGTAGGCCTTAGACAAGGATGTGTGATGTCACCGTGGTTGTTTAATATATTTATAGATGGGGTTGTAAGAGAAGTAAATGCGAGGGTCTTAGCAAGAGGCGTGAAGTTAAAAGATAAAGAATCACACATAAAGTGGGAGTTGTCACAGTTGCTCTTTGCTGATGACACTGTGCTCTTGGGAGATTCTGAAGAGAAGTTGCAGAGATTGGTGGATGAATTTGGTAGGGTGTGCAAAAGAAGAAAATTGAAAGTGAATACAGGAAAGAGTAAGGTTATGAGGATAACAAAAAGATTAGGTGATGAAAGATTGGATATCAGATTGGAGGGAGAGAGTATGGAGGAGGTGAATGTATTCAGATATTTGGGAGTGGACGTGTCAGCGGATGGGTCTATGAAAGATGAGGTGAATCATAGAATTGATGAGGGGAAAAGGGTGAGTGGTGCACTTAGGAGTCTGTGGAGACAAAGAACTTTGTCCTTGGAGGCAAAGAGGGGAATGTATGAGAGTATAGTTTTACCAACACTCTTATATGGGTGTGAAGCATGGGTGATGAATGTTGCAGCGAGGAGAAGGCTGGAGGCAGTGGAGATGTCATGTCTGAGAGCAATGTGTGGTGTGAATATAATGCAGAGAATTCGTAGTTTGGAAGTTAGGAGGAGGTGCGGGATTACCAAAACTGTTGTCCAGAGGGCTGAGGAAGGGTTGTTGAGGTGGTTCGGACATGTAGAGAGAATGGAGCGAAACAGAATGACTTCAAGAGTGTATCAGTCTGTAGTGGAAGGAAGGCGGGGTAGGGGTCGGCCTAGGAAAGGTTGGAGGGAGGGGGTAAAGGAGGTTTTGTGTGCGAGGGGCTTGGACTTCCAGCAGGCATGCGTGAGCGTGTTTGATAGGAGTGAATGGAGACAAATGGTTTTTAATACTTGACGTGCTGTTGGAGTGTGAGCAAAGTAACATTTATGAAGGGGTTCAGGGAAACCGGCAGGCCGGACTTGAGTCCTGGAGATGGGAAGTACAGTGCCTGCACTCTGAAGGAGGGGTGTTAATGTTGCAGTTTAAAAACTGTAGTGTAAAGCACCCTTCTGGCAAGACAGTGATGGAGTGAATGATGGTGAAAGTTTTTCTTTTTCGGGCCACCCTGCCTTGGTGGGAATAGGCCAGTGTGATAATATATATATATATATATATATATATATATATATATATATATATATATATATATATATATATATATATATATATATATATATATATATATATATATATATATATATATATATATATATATATATATATATATATATATATATATATATATATATATATATAAACTTACATATACTGAAACCTAATCTATATACAACATGACCATGTACGAGTCCACATTTACCCAGTACTCACATTAGCTCACTAGCACACTGCTGCTAGTGAGTAAAACAAAATATATAAACAA
The DNA here is from genome assembly GCF_038502225.1 of Cherax quadricarinatus. Classification (NCBI taxonomy): domain Eukaryota; kingdom Metazoa; phylum Arthropoda; class Malacostraca; order Decapoda; family Parastacidae; genus Cherax; species Cherax quadricarinatus. The sequence continues at coordinate 47,352,337 of NC_091299.1, read as the reverse complement.
GGGGTTCCATGACACCCCCTCTATCTGCAGGCTAGTCAACCTGCAGGTTGTACCACTATTCTCTCAAAACTAGGGCAATTAAACCAATAAAATAACCTATGGTAAAAACTTTCATAAAAGGAAATCACCCCCACCTACTCATACCATCGCTAAACCATGACGAATTCTCCGAGCCACCTCTTCTCGTACTAACACGTCTCCTGCTCCTGTGCTGCCCTGGCTACTCATGATTAATACGCGTCTGGTTTCAGAACAAATAACAGAAACTGAAGCTGGCACAGTAATGCCTAAGCGTACATATTAAAGCCAAAAGATTACTGGGGTTTATGTAAGGAAATACAAGCAACAGGAGTCCAGAGGTTATACTGCATCTCTACAGATCATTAATAAGGCCTCACTTAGAATATACAGCTCAGTTCCCGTCTCTGTACTACAGAATGGGTATAAATTCATTAGAAAACTTTCGAAGAATAAGAAATAGGAAATCGTCAGTGCGCAGAAAGATTGAATTTCCTTAGCCTTAGTGGAATGAGGGGAGACATAGTGTATAAATGGAGGACGAGTATAAACAAGGGAAATATAAGTAAGGTCCTGATAGTATACATTCAGGAAATAAGATATTCAGATTGTATAAGCTTAGATTTAGAAAGGGTATAGGAAAATAATGGTATGCAAATAGAGTAGTTGATGAGTGGAATAGTCTTTCTAGGAGGGTCATTGAAGCTAAAACCTTGGGTAGCTTCAAAACTAGGTTAAATAACTTCCTCAGAGAGACGAGATGGATTTGACTGTGATTTACTCATAAATTAATAAAGTTAAAGATTATCCCTTGGATAGCATTGAAAATGGGTTTTGTAAATATTCTTGCTAGTGGGTATGAGAAGATCTTTCCAAGTATAGGCCAGTAGGCCTTTTGCAGTGTTCCTCCTTTCTTATGCTAATATGTTAATGGGATTAGTTTTAGGTCATGAGGTGTGTGTACAGCAGTGCATCATGCATACGTTGAGGGTGTGATTTACTCTTCAAGTATATTTATGTACCTACAAATGGGTACCTTGACTTGTATGACCAGAGCTTTGGTGAGATGGAGAAGGAAGAAGGATGGGAAAGCATGGAAATATGGGAGAAGAGTGGGTGGGGGGAGTGGCGGTGGAGTAATAAAGGTAAGTGGCCTAACCACTTCGGTGCATTTTAATTCACGTGTGTATGGGAAAAGTTCTTTAGATAGGAGTGGTGGAAATATGAATAAATGGTGGTGGTAGTTTGTTGGGCAATATGCTTGTGCTGTTAGGTGGGTGCATCGTCCACACTGCTCCTCCCTTATCTGCACCTGGTGGGAGGTGACGACTATCACTCCGACCAGTAGAAATATAAACACATATGCAGTATAATGTGATCCTTTATTGACAACGTTTCGCCCGCACAGTGGGCTTTTTCAAGTCACAGACAGATCTACCTGGGTGGAAGGTACGCGAGTATTTATAGTCAGGTTCAGAATGCTGGGTCAGGTGGAGACTGCTGCATCTGATGATCTGCCCCAGCATTCTGAACCTGACTATAAATACTCGTGTATCTTCCACCCAATTAGACATCCCTGCGCTGAATCTGTACTGGAAGACGCTCAGTGACAGACAGATAGACAAATATGAGACAAGACATGACTACTGGACCTCTCTCCTTGACGAAGACATTCGCAGACCCACAAACCAAAACAACCTTTTCTACTCCTTGCATGATCCTGCTCCTAACCCTATTTACAAATAACCTTGGATTCGCTGACAGGTACCTTCTATGACAGGTACCATTCTCTGACCCACGTTCGCCTTAGCTTTTGGGTTAAGACATGGCCCAGTTCTACACTCCTCTCTAGCGCTAAACGTCGCATGTCCCTTCCTCCCCGCTCACCCCACCGGAGTCCCAACAGAAGAGCCTGAATTTCTATTCTCAATATCTGTCCCACGATCGCCTTCGCTGCTGGGTTAAGCCCTGGCTATATTTCAACGACTAAGAACACTCCTCTCCAGCACTATTCTTCGTCTGTCCCGTCTTCCGCGCTCATCCTATTTGGGATCTTACCTGAACTTTCGTTCGTTCGTTCGTTCACCCAGGTAGATCTGTTTGTGACTTGAAAAAGCCCGCTGTGCGGGGGAAACGTTGTCAATAAAGGATCACATTATACTGCATATGTGTTTATGTTTCCATTGTGTCGGTATTTTATACCATTTATTTCCACTTCTACCGGTAGTCAGTCACTTGACTTCCGGCTCCAATCAAATCTGTAAATATTCCTTTCACTCCTGTTTAATTTATGTCTTTGGGTTAATTTGATTTCAATATGAGCTTCACTCTTCTTTAGGTTTTTATACTGCAAAATCTTCCTGTTCTGATTTGGACTTACATAGTGCAGCATCATTTAATGCTCCCCATTTTTTTCCAAGGCCTATCATGTGAGTGATTTCTCGAGTAGTGTGTAATTTTGTATTTCTTTATTTTAGCCTTGATTTTCGGCTCGGGTCATTTGACACAGACGAGATACGAGGGACAGCATAGCTGTTGACATGATCTGAGTGTCAATCTGGCATCTGTACCTACACTGGTTCCCTTTCCGCTCGTAACCATCACCCAATCATCTACACACTATTCTAGCAGCTGTCTCCCAGTCGTAACTCCATCAGGGTTTTATAGTGGTTCTCTACTGGCGACTCAACTGCTTCACAAGTGTTGTGGTCAGAGGATCCCATTACTTCTGTTCGTCAGAATCTCTGCTTATGTTGGGGTTACTGTCTATTCAGTGTGTGTCAAGTCACGTCCACCTGTGACCCTCCCCTCCCTATCATCAACAACGGCTGAGCCTTGCAAACCAGGGTTCAGAGCTGCGTGCCTGGAACATCGGCACGGCACCATTCTCCACTACGTATTGTGTTCATATTAGCTTTGAGCCACTAATTATTTATATTTCATTTTTCATTGTTTCAAGTTTGATTAATTTCATGTTTAAGTGTTTTATATTCTTTACTGGTATTATATATTATTAATAAAATTGTTTATCTTAATATGTTATCATTGATTTTTCTACCTTCTCATTTCCATATGGAGGAACCACCCTATCAAATACTCTTTGCAATGTGTGTATGTGTGCGTGTGTGTCGTGTAATTAATGAAATCAATTCCACTGAATGGAGTATAACACTTGCCCATCAGTTTCACACAGTTATAACATATGTATAACTGCATGACGCTGAGTTGGCAGGGGGGTATACTTTCTAGTTTTTTTTTTTTTGTGATCGCAGGATGTAGGATGGAAATGACGATAGCAAGGCATCTGATGTAGGTCGATTACTACCCAGATATACTGGACGGCTCATCTGCTGCTTCAAAAGTGGTGTCCTGCCGTAGTAGGTTAGCAGATGTTGTATGTTAGATGTAAGTGTTAATAAGTTAAATGGAAGTCTGTATAAATTGGGATGGTTTTATCCTTATTGTACATAAGAGGGTTCCAGTGTTACCCCATTCATCTATATCTTGTGGGAGGTCACTCAGGGTCATTGGTCTCTGGAAATTATCCATGTGGAAGAATCGTCGCACACTCTGTTGGAGGGTCATTCCTTGGGTTCTTTGGGGAGGTGTGTAAATATAATTGTGGTATTTGCTGGTTGGGGAGGGTTTTCTGTCTGATATATAGAGTTCTTGCATATCATATAGTTGTCTCTTTTTTAGTTTATGGATCCTTACATTTATTGTATCTATCTCCTGTTGAACGTGTAGATCTTCCATCCTGATTCTGTCTCTCCTCCTGGTGCCTGTGATGAAGTGGAGTGTTCAATTCTGGACTCTTTGTAGCTGTAGCATGTTGGTTTTAGTTGTTAATAACGTAGGTACACAAGGAAATTCTAGTATAGGTCTTAGCATCATCTTGTACAGGTGTTTCTTGATGTGGGAAGGGGCTTGATTAAACCTGTACAATTTGCTGAGGTGGGCTTTGGCTAAGTTCACCTTTTAAGAGATGTGTGATGTGGCATGGAATAATCTGTTTATCTCGTATCCCATGATCTTGTTCGGGTTTCTGATGGCAATAGGTGTACCTCTGATGGAGATACCCTCCTTTTCTTCTATAGTTGTTGCAAAACATCCGATGGTGCTGATGAGTGCTGTCCGAGTTCGTCGTGATTCTCCATTTCTTCTCTCATTTTGCTGTTCTTCGTAGTTCCGTATTCATTTTTTCTATTACCCTCACATACTTATATTTTTCCCCTATAGGGGAGGATGGCACTACGTGGATAACATCATCAGCAAATTAGGTGATGATGATATCACTGAACTCGGGTTGAAGGGGGATCGTTTATATGTATGCTGAATAGTATCGGGCTAAGGCACGAGCCTTGTGGCACTCCAGTTGTCGGTGTGAAAGGCTCTGCCGATTTACCGTTAAAGGTAGAGATGATTCTCCTTTCTGATAAGAAGTTGTATATGAATCTGAGAAAAATCCAGTTGTGGTCAGGAAGGTCGGCAAGTTTAAATATGAATCCGTCGAGCCACAGGCTGTCGAAAGCTTTGTGTACATACCTGGTTGCAATTAGAGCAAGGTTGCCCTGTTTCTTCAGGCTGTCCACAGCATCGAAGATGATGTTGATAGCCTGTTGGGTTCCTCTGTGGGTCATGAATCCAAACTGTTCTTCAGTGAAGAGGTGATTGTACTCCATGTAGTAGTTTAATCTGTTGGAAATGATTTTCTCAAGGACTTTACCAGTGACTTCAAGTAATGAGATAGGTCAATAGTTTTCCGGTTTATGTTTGCCTGTTGGGTTTTGCAATGAATATCATCCTTGCTGTCTTAAGAGCTACTAAAAAGTATCACATTTGCAATTTTACAATTTTGCAGTTTCTGGGTGAGAACTTGACCAGTTTCACTGTTATACATGACAGGCCAGGGGCTTTATTACTCATTCTGCCCATGACTTGACACATCTCTCTGAGTGTGACTGGTCTTGTTAGGGGGTGTCCCTCTTCAAGGGTAGAAGTATCAATTAATGGTAATCGTTAGAGGTCAGTTCGGATGTCGTCTCTCCATTTGTTGACCCATTGGTAATGGTTGTTAATTTAAGCTTCTACTACTCCTCACACTGACCATACTCTTCAAACTGATCATGCTTCTTACATTCACCATGCTCCTCACACTGACCACTCCCCTCAAACAGATCACTCTTCTCACACTGACAATGCTCCTCACACTGGCCATACCCCTCAAACTGGCCATTCTCCTGAAACTGACCATGTTAATCACACTATGATTCACATACTGATCATGCTCCTCACACTGACCATGACTCCTCAAACCGACCATGCTCTTCAAACCGACCATGATCCTCACACTGACCATGCTCTTCACAGCTCATACCACTCACACTGCATGCTTCTCACAATGACCACGCTCCTCACTAACCATGCGCTTCTCACTGACCATGCCCCTCACACTGACCACGCTTCTCACACTGACCATGTTCCTCACAGTGATCATACCTCTCACACTGACCATGCTCCTAACACTGATTATGATCCACACACTGAGTATACTTCTCACACTGACCATGATCCTCACACTGACATTGCCCAAGAAACTTAACATATCCCTCACACTAACCACGCTCCTCACACTGACCATTATCCAAACACCGGTCATTCTCCTTACACTGACCATAATTCTCACATTGACCTTGATCCTTACGGTGACTATGCTCCTCACACCGACCATGCTCCTCTAACTGACCATGATCCTCACACTGGCTATGCTCCTCATATTGGCCATACTCTTCATACTGACCCTACTCCTCACACTGACCATGCTCTTCACACACACCATGTTTCTCACAATGACCATGGTCCTCACACTGACCATGCTCCTCACACTGGCCATGTTTCTCGCACTGACCATGTTCCTCACACTAACCATGGTCCTCGCAGTGACCATGCTCCTCGCACTGACTATGGTCCTCACACTGACCATGGTCCTCACACTAACCATGCTCCTCACACTGACCATGGTCCTCACACTGACCATGCTCCTCACACTGACCATGGTCCTCACACTGACCATGCTCCTCACACTGACCATGCTCCTCACACTGACCATGCTCCTCACACTGACCATGCTTCTGCCACTGTGTTAGCGCCGCTGCTATTCGTATTTAACTCCAATTTCCCTGAAGATGTGCATTAAACATCTGTGTCATTGTTCTAGGACATCTAGGTGGTTTTAAGAGTCATTTTGACGACATAATTATGACATGAAAATGTGGGTATGATTCGATGAAATTTCTGTAAAGTGAAGGAAGTTTTCAGTGATAATGTCTGCGTTCCTTTCATCACTTCTCTACTGCACTTTTCACTTGTATTGTTTACTAATACAACCAGTATCCAACAATCAAGTTTGAAAACATTATTGAAATTACGTTTTTCTGTTATACTTTCCCACTCTACCTGAAACTTCACTGTCTGCATGTGTCGTCTCTCATGTTGTGTGGGAACTGTCAGCACCACTCTATATACAAATATGTAAATATAGTCATGTTCCAGCTTTTACTAATAAGTTTGTTAGCCTATGCAAGTATATTAATATATTTTTTTTTCATGTAAATCTAATTCTCAATGAATCGAGAAGATTATCTGGGCAGACTGTATTATTAATTTTTTTGCTAATTTAATAAATATTCCAGAATATCATAATTAGGAAAATTGTTTAACAAATAAATTGTCCCCAAAAGTCTGTTCACAGCAAATTTACTTCAAATTAGTTGCTGCATTAGTTTTTTAGCAGTTGTTACAGGGGAGAGGGTGCGAAGAGAGGGTCGACCCGTTTGTAATTGTATAAAAGAAACACCAGTCACCTCCCATTACTCTTTGTATATTTCCTGTGGAGTGCATTCAGTGTGATGAGCATGTACTGTGAGCAGCAGTGTACATGCACATATATGACTAAATCACAGTACCTATACACTCAGATCTTATTTTAATTCCTAGAATGTACTCCGATCAGAGGACATCAATGGCGAGGATGCCTCAGAGATAATTTCATTCTACTCCCCGTTTGGTGTACTAGCCTCCACAAGCAGTATATACTGTATTGTAACCACAGTGGTATTTAATCAATAACAACACTGCGACTAGCCGGGGGATGGAACCCGAGTTGTTTTAGCCCGCCTCATGGTGAGGGAAAATTCACGACCCGTAACCCACGAGGCTAGCTAAAACAACAAGGGTTCGATCCCCCAGCTAGTCGCAGTGTTATTAATGATTAAATGCCACTCGTTCGCTGTTACAATACTATATATACTGCTTGAGGAGGCTAGTACATCAAAACGTGGAGTACAATGAAATTTGCTTTGAGGAACCCACACCATAGTATGTCCTCGGATCATGGTACAACACCTAGCTCTGCTAGGTGGGTGATTCTTGTAGGATTGTATGGTCCAGTGTGTTATAGCGTCGTGAATTTTCGCTCACCATGAGGCGGGCTAAAACAACACGGGTTCGATCCCCTGGATAGTCGAAGTGCTGTTATTGATATATATATATATATATATATATATATATATATATATATATATATATATATATATATATATATATATATATATATATATATATATATATATATATATAAGCGTGTATGCACCTGGAGAAGAGAGGAATGCAGAGGAGAGAGAGAGATTTTGGGAGATGTTAAGTGAATGTATAGGAGCCTTTGAACCAAGTGAGAGAGTAATTGTGGTAGGGGACCTGAATGCTAAAGTAGGAGAAACTTTTAGAGAGGGTGTGGTAGGTAAGTTTGGGGTGCCAGGTGTAAATGATAATGGGAGCCCTTTGATTGAACTTTGTATAGAAAGGGGTTTAGTTATAGGTAATACATATTTTAAGAAAAAGAGGATAAATAAGTATACAAGATATGATGTAGGGCGAAATAACAGTAGTTTGTTGGATTATGTATTGGTAGATAAAAGACTGTTGAGTAGACTTCAGGATGTACATGTTTATCGAGGGGCCACAGATATATCAGATCACTTTCTAGTTGTAGCTACACTGAGAGTAAAAGGTAGATGGGATACAAGGAGAATAGAAGCATCAGGGAAGAGAGAGGTGAAGGTTTATAAACTAAAAGAGGAGGCAGTTAGGGTAAGATATAAACAGCTATTGGAGGATAGATGGGCTAATAAGAGCATAGGCAATGGGGTCGAAGAGGAATGGGGTAGGTTTAAAAATGTAGTGTTAGAGTGTTCAGCAGAAGTTTGTGGTTACAGGAAAGTGGGTGCAGGAGGGAAGAGGAGCGATTGGTGGAATGATGATGTAAAGAGAGTAGTAAGGGAGAAAAAGTTAGCATATGAGAAGTTTTTACAAAGTAGAAGTGATGCAAGGAGGGAAGAGTATATGGAGAAAAAGAGAGAGGTTAAGAGCGTGGTGAAGCAATGTAAAAAGAGAGCAAATGAGAGAGTGGGTGAGCTGTTATCAACAAATTTTGTTGAAAATAAGAAAAAGTTTTGGAGTGAGATTAACAAGTTAAGGAAGCCTAGAGAACAAATGGATTTGTCAGTTAAAAATAGGAGAGGAGAGTTATTAAATGGAGAGTTAGAGGTATTGGGAAGATGGAGGGAATATTTTGAGGAATTGTTAAATGTTGATGAAGATAGGGAAGCTGTGATTTCGTGTATAGGGCAAGGAGGAATAACATCTTGTAGGAGTGAGGAAGAGCCAGTTGTGAGTGTGGGGGAAGTTCGTGAGGCAGTAGGTAAAATGAAAGGGGGTAAGGCAGCCGGGATTGATGGGATAAAGATAGAAATGTTAAAAGCAGGTGGGGATATAGTTTTGGAGTGGTTGGTGCAATTATTTAATAAATGTATGGAAGAGGGTAAGGTACCTAGGGATTGGCAGAGAGCATGCATAGTTCCTTTGTATAAAGGCAAAGGGGATAAAAGAGAGTGCAAAAATTATAGGGGGATAAGTCTGTTGAGTGTACCTGGTAAAGTGTATGGTAGAGTTATAATTGAAAGAATTAAGAGTAAGACGGAGAATAGGATAGCAGATGAACAAGGAGGCTTTAGGAAAGGTAGGGGGTGTGTGGACCAGGTGTTTACAGTGAAACATATAAGTGAACAGTATTTAGATAAGGCTAAAGAGGTCTTTGTGGCATTTATGGATTTGGAAAAGGCGTATGACAGGGTGGATAGGGGGGCAATGTGGCAGATGTTGCAGGTGTATGGTGTAGGAGGTAGGTTACTGAAAGCAGTGAAGAGTTTTTACGAGGATAGTGAGGCTCAAGTTAGAGTATGTAGAAAAGAGGGAAATTTTTTCCCAGTAAAAGTAGGCCTTAGACAAGGATGTGTGATGTCACCGTGGTTGTTTAATATATTTATAGATGGGGTTGTAAGAGAAGTAAATGCGAGGGTCTTGGCAAGAGGCGTGGAGTTAAAAGATAAAGAATCACACACAGGGTGGGAGTTGTCACAGCTGCTCTTTGCTGATGACACTGTGCTCTTGGGAGATTCTGAAGAGAAGCTGCAGAGATTGGTGGATGAATTTGGTAGGGTGTGCAAAAGAAGAAAATTAAAGGTGAATACAGGAAAGAGTAAGGTTATGAGGATAACAAAAAGATTAGGTGATGAAAGATTGAATATCAGATTGGAGGGAGAGAGTATGGAGGAGGTGAACGTATTCAGATATTTGGGAGTGGACGTGTCAGCGGATGGGTCTATGAAAGATGAGGTGAATCATAGAATTGATGAGGGAAAAAGAGTGAGTGGTGCACTTAGGAGTCTGTGGAGACAGAGAACTTTGTCCTTGGAGGCAAAGAGGGGAATGTATGAGAGTATAGTTTTACCAACGCTCTTATATGGGTGTGAAGCATGGGTGATGAATGTTGCAGCGAGGAGAAGGCTGGAGGCAGTGGAGATGTCATGTCTGAGGGCAATGTGTGGTGTGAATATAATGCAGAGAATTCGTAGTTTGGAAGTTAGGAGGAGGTGCGGGATTACCAAAACTGTTGTCCAGAGGGCTGAGGAAGGGTTGTTGAGGTGGTTCGGACATGTAGAGAGAATGGAGCGAAACAGAATAACTTCAAGAGTGTATCAGTCTGTAGTGGAAGGAAGGCGGGGTAGGGGTCGGCCTAGGAAGGGTTGGAGGGAGGGGGTAAAGGAGGTTTTGTGTGCGAGGGGCTTGGACTTCCAGCAGGCATGCGTGAGCGTGTTTGATAGGAGTGAATGGAGACAAATGGTTTTTAATACTTGACGTGCTGTTGGAGTGTGAGCAAAGTAACATTTATGAAGGGATTCAGGGAAACCGGCAGGCCGGACTTGAGTCCTGGAGATGGGAAGTACAGTGCCTGCACTCTGAAGGAGGGGTGTTAATGTTGCAGTTTAAAAACTGTAGTGTAAAGCACCCTTCTGGCAAGACAGTGATGGAGTGAATGATGGTGAAAGTTTTTCTTTTTCGGGCCACCCTGCCTTGGTGGGAATCGGCCAGTGTGATATTATATATATATATATATATATATATATATATATATATATATATATATATATATATATATATATATATATATATATATATATATAAGAACATACGAACATAAGAAAGAACGAACACTGCAGCAGGCCTACTGGACCTTGTGAGGCAGGTCCAATTCTCCCACCGGCTTAAGCCAATGATTTGACCAAGTCAGGTCTGTCACATTTACTTATGGGAGAGGCACGGCATCCGACCTAGTAGCACAATCTTGTCAGGTCCAACTCACACCCACCAACACCCACTCATGTATTTATCCAACTTATTTTTAAAACTACACAACGTCTTAGCTTCTACAACGGTACTTGGGAGTTTGTTCCACTCATCCACGACTCTGTTACAAAACCAGTGCTTTCCTTTATCCTTCCAAAATCTGAATTTTTCCACTTTAAATCCATTGCTGCGAGTTCTGTCTATGTTAGATTTTTTAGCACGTTGTTTACATCCACTTTATTAATTCCTGTTTTCCACTTATACACCTCAGTCATATCCCCTCTAATTAGAAGCCTTTCTAGAGAGTGCAGATTTAGGGTTCTCAGTCTATCTTCATAAAGAAGATTTCTGATACATGGCACCATCTTTGTCATCCTCCTCTGTACGTTTTCCAGAGCATTTATATCCATTCTGTAATATGGTGACCAGAACTGTGCAGCATAATCTGAATGAGGCCTAACCAAGGGTATATAAAGTTAAAGAACAACCTGAGGACTTCTATTATTTATACTTCTAGATATGAAGCCAAGAATTCTGTTAGCTTTATTGTGAACACTTATGCACTGTTGTCTTGGTTTTAGATTACTGCTAACCAGAACTCCTAAATCCTTTTCGCAAACCCTAATAAAGATCTGCATTATTTAGTTCATATGTGGCATGGTTATTATGCTGTGCAATATTTAGAACCTTGCATTTGTCTGTATTTGACTGCATCTGCCACTTTTCCGACCTCTGCATCGTACACACACACACACACACACATATATATATATATATATATATATATATATATATATATATATATATATTTGGTCAACCTCTGGTGTAAATTGTGGGACCCATAGCCTCGGAGAAGTGGATAAAAAGGCTTCTAGGAAGAATATTTGGATTTCTTCCTGAAGCCGTTTGAATATTCCACTTCCCCTACCACCCCATCTTTTAAACTATTTTTTTTTTTACCAATAGGAATATTTTATTACATAATATGGCACAGAAGATTTAAGAGATACATTGTTAATATAAAGGTGGCATATACGGTACATGTTGTTACGTGTGTATCACCGATTATAAGGCGAAAATCTCATCCAGCTCCTCAGAGCTGGGGCGTGTGCCCAAAATGCAGCATGCATTACCCCTTTGAACAGCCGCACTGAGCCGCTGGAACAGAAAACTAGCTGCCCTGGGATCCCTAGTTACCCTGATGAGTCTTTTTCCCAGCTCCTTAAGGAAATTAGATGCACTCTTTCCCCATGAGCCAAGGGTCTCTGAGCCTATGGGAACAAACATATAATGATGGGCAAGTTCTCCATATTTTCTAGACTTTTGGGACTCCCTAAAGCTGGCAGCTGCCCCTCCTTCCTCCCTGGTGTATTGGAGATAGGTATCAGCCAAGGTAGATGCACATGTATAGTCCCACACCACCTGCTTCCCATCTGTCCAGGCTTGAAGGGTGATACCATCTGGACGCTTCTGGCTGCCATCAGATCTGCATAGTTGGGGTGGCTCCCTTACTGCTGGGCATCCAGCTGTTGTGAGGCTCCTCTTGATAATGTTATTAACCTCCTCATGTCTTGCAATCTTTCCCTCGGATTTACGGCACACAAGACCATGGTACCCGAATCGGTCTGCTGCTTCACTGCCACAAATACACCTGTGTTCGGCGAGAATAGGGGCGGCAAGTCGAAGGGCAACACCGATGCGGATGGTCTGTGGGTCGAGGCGTGTGCCAAGGCTGGAGTTGGGAACAGCCAACAGAAAGTCCCCAGCATGAGGGGCTCTCACTGCCAGCAGGCGAGCTCTATCCTTCCCTGACACACTCTGAAGCATCATTGATGCTATATTTTCCACTATTGGACCATCCCAGTGCGATTGTTTGTAGTTGTTGGGGGGAGCAGGTCTGGTTTCTGAGCCCGTTAGATTATCCCAGATCATTGCTCCGTCAATGAATTTTTGGTCCTGGACTCCAATCTTGTCCCTAAGATGTTCAGGGAGAATCGCTGCTACAAGCTCTCTGGATGCAATACACGAGGACAGAAAAGCAGGTAACGCAATCTGTGATGACTTGCGGACACCAATGCCTCCTAGTCTGACTGGAAGTGTAGCTTGGTTCCACTGCCCGTCTTCTAGAGTAAGGTTAAGTATTTTCGTAAAAATCTGCCTCAGAATACTGTCATATTCGTGCAGTATAGGGTTATCATATGAAGGTGCACATCTTAGGAAATATGTCAACCTGGGCAGACTCAAGCACTTTGTGAGAAGGTACAAGGCATCGTGGGTGTCCAGATTGCCTATTCGTTGTTCCATTCTCCTTAACTCTTCCAATTTCTTCCTGAGAATTGTGTCAATGGCATTGCTTCCCAGAGGTGCTCCTAGCAAGACACTATTTGTGGGGGCAATGACTGCTGCTCCTGGTAGTTTTGATCTCACTGCATTTATCACTTGTTGACTGACTGAGATGATTTCACATTTAGATGGATTCAGGATGAGACCCATTTCCTGTCCTCGTGTCATTACCTGTGTAAGGTCATGTAGGAGGGACTCCTTTGTACCTGCTAGTGTGCCATCATCTAGGAACCAGATGTTTAGCTCGCTGGCCAGTCTGACTGTGATTTCCGTAACTGCAATACAGAAGAGAAATGGTGCAAGAGGATCTCCTTGTTGGACACCCTCCGATGATGTGATTTCATGCTCTCCAAAGAGAAGCATTGATTCCTTGCTATACCCAGCTGAAACAAAAGGGAAGAGACCAGGGAAATGTTCTTGTACTGCTGCTAATACCACGTCTCTTTTCAGGAGATTGAACGCATTCTTGAAATCTAATTTTACCACTGCATTGTCCTCAGGCAGGTTGTTGATATATGCCCTTGTTGCATGAACCGCTGCTTCACTTCCTTGAGAGACCCCAAAGCCAAGCTGGTTTGGTTGAAGCATCATGGCTGCCTGTGCACGAATACTTCGGACAGCAGCTTTGGATACGAGGCGGCGTAACGTGTTGCCTACTGCAATTGGCCGAATTCCTCCATCCTTCTTTTTAAGTGCACAAAGTGTTGCACCAAAAAAGAAAGGTCTAATTTCATCAGGAATCAGACCAGCCAAGGAATTGTTGACGAACCTTGTGATCTCTGAAAGCAGTGTCTCTGCAATTTCCCCAATAACTGGATTAACCATTTCCTTTAAATGCTGTGGCCTTATTCCTGTGTAACCCCCAGCAGAGCCAGATGGGAACGACATTACTGCTTTGTAAATGTCTGAGTCTTCCACAATCAATGGTTCCATAGTGGGGACAGAGGTGTTGGAACTGTTGGTGGCACTGGTTTCCCTGGCAGGGTGCTTTCCTCTAAGTGCTTCAGCCGTGTCAGCATCCCTGGGAGCAACTGTATCTTCACTGGTAATAATTCTGATTGCCCCCACTGTGTTGCCCTCTTCAATTTTCTTGCTCACCTGGACTCTGACTTTTTCACTGTCAGTAGAGTGAGTGGGGGTTCTGCCTCTCCCTTTTTTGTGTTGACGGGGAAGGTGAATGAGGTTATCAACTCTAGGAAAATCTCTTAAGGATTTAATTATCATTGAGGCTAGCCTCTTTCCCCTTCTTTCCGGCACAGCTAAGCAGACATTGCCAAAAAGTAGCAAGTTGTGCCATGCCTTGATGGTTGGTGGAGCATTTAAGATAGTGGAACCATCGTTTACTTTTTTCAGGAGGTCTGTAAGTTTCCCAGCTGCGTGTTGACGGGCTGCTTTGGGAATATGTGTGAGTGTCCTCGTACCTGTTGCTTTGATTGCTTCCAAGAGATTGTCTGATGAAATGAAATCTGTTGGAGTGGGTTCAGGTGCCTGAGGTGGCTCTGGATCATCACTTTCCACAGGAGGACATCCTGAACCAGGGCAACTACCGTATATATATATATATATATATATATATATATATATATATATATATATATATATATATATATATATATATATATATATATATATATATATATATATATATATATATATATATATATATATATAGTAGACAAAAGAGGAATGTATGGGAGTATATACTGATACCAGTGCTATTATATGGGTATAAAGCATTGGTAGTGAATGTTGCAACAATAAGGCTTTAGGAAGTGGAGATGTCATGTCAAGAGGCAATACGCTAAGTGAATATTATGCAAAGAAACCGTAGCATTTAGGTCAGAAATAGGAGGTTACTAAAAGTATTCTCCAGAGGGCAAAGGAGGAGTTGTTGAGGTGGTTCGGACATATAGAAAAGATGAAACAAATCAAAATAACTTGGTGGGCATATAGATCTGTAGTGGAAGAAAGGCGGGATAGGGGTCGTCCTAGAAAGGGTTGGAGGGAGGGGGTACAGGAAGTTTTGTGTGCAAGAGGTCTGGACTTCCAGCAAGTATGCGCGAGTGTGTTACATAGGAGCGAATGGAGACGAATGGTTTTTATGACATGACGTGTTGCTGGAGTGTGAGGAGTAATCGGAGGGGAGTTGATAAGCTGCAGTTGTTTAACCATAGGGTAGGCACGCCTCTGGCAAGAAAGTGATTGAGAGAATGGTGATGAAAGAGTTTCCTCTTTTTCTGGTCACCCTGCCTCGTTGGGAAACTGCTGATGCGTTCATGAAGTATTTCTTCAGCCACAGAGTAGTCATAAAGTGGAATGTTTTGGAAGCGATGTAATGGAGGCTGGATCCATACATAGCTTTATGCAGAGGTACGATAAAGCTCACGGTTCAGGGAGAGTGACCTAGTAGCTCCCAGTGAAGAGGCAGGGCCAGGAGCTTGGACTTGACCCTTGCAACCTCAACTAGGTGAGTACAACTAGGTGAGTAGACACACACGCACACACATGCACACACACCCTCTCTCTCTCATAGTCTTTCCTGTCCCCTTATTTTTCTCTCTCCCCCTCCCCATCTCTCCCTCCTCACCACTCTCTCTCTCTCTCTCTCTCTCTCTCTCTCTCTCTCTCTCTCTCTATCTCCCTCATTCCCTCTGCCCCTCCAACATACACACATACACATACAAACACGCAAATACACACTCCCACACATATAAATAGAAAATGAGGCCTCAGAGGGGAAGTCAGAGACTCAGGGGACAAGAGGAAGTTGGGCCTTGGAGGGAGGAGTGGATGGAGGAGTTATCGGAAAAGATGGACCAAGTGTGGGAAAGCAAACTAGACAAGCTTACCACGAGAATGGAAAAGAGGATGGAAGCAGAGACTCGCAAACTGATGCTACAGAAGACAAGATATGGGCCCAAGAAGATGAAGTGAAAATGCTGAAGCGAGTTATAGGGCCACCAACCAGAGAGGCCATGGCATGTGGAGCAGGTACCCCAATATTAAACGAGGGATCCAAAGGAAAGAAAGGAGACAATACTTACAGAGAGGCCCGAACAGGTCACCAGGAAAGGTTAAGGAATGAAGAGGGTACACTGTTGGGCACAGGGATAGCAGTATGTGAGGGAGAGCAGTCGTATGTGAAGTGCAACCAGGCCACCAAGAGATATAGGTACTAACAAAGGAGGCGATGACTGTGTATAAACAGAACCCAGAGATGCAGAGGGAAGAACAATGGGAGGAGGAGAACGAGAGGTCAGTGTTCATCCACGGGTCTTCAGATGAGTGAAGGGAAGATGTATGATGAAAGACGGCAAAAAAAAAAATGAAAATATCATCAAACAAACAGGAGAGGAGGACATGTCTGAGACAATAAATTTTTAGAGAATAGTGGGGTACTCGAAGCAAAGAAATCAGTCAGTCAAACAATTTTCAAAACAGAAACGATGCAGAATAGAATCGTACGGCTAAAGAAATCAACAACATACCGGTGGGTGTTCCTAGACTGTAAACAAAGGGGGACATAACGACAACAGCTGAGAGGACACAGACAAAAGGGGCAAGAAAGAGAGACAAGGCTAGAGTCAGTAGAGAAGAACCAGAGTTGAGCAGAGCAGAGTGAGCAAACACCCATAGAACCACCCTCAGAACCACGCAGCCAAAAACACACCCCATATTCACAACCCCAACCCTACAACACACAGTAGAATTCTATAGCACCCTGACAGGACCCCCGCCCCCAGCACCCTCAAAAAAAAAAACAGAATACAGTGTTGAAGAGGACACTGAAGGTATGGCACACCAATGCTGATGGTATAACAAATAAGTGGGAGGAGTGGCACGAAAGAATCACAGAGGCATCACTAGACATAATAGCCCTCATGGAAACCAAGCTCTTAGAAATGAAAACAAATGACATCTTTCCAACTGGATATCAAATCCTGAGGAAAGACATGGAATGGAGGAGGGGCGAGGAGTGGTTCTGCTCATCAAAAACAATGGGATTTTGAGGGGTTGGAGAGAGGGAACAGACGAGAAACAAGGACTGCATAACAGGAACACTTCGAAATGAAAGTCTGAAGGTGGTGATTGCAGTAATGTATAATCCACCAGAGAACAGCAGGAGGCCGAGACAAGAATATGATGAGAGTAACAAATAGATGGTTGATACACTGGCTAAACTGGCCAGGAGGGACCAGGGCAGAAATACTGGTTGTAGGTGACTTCAATAGTCGACTGGGAAAAACTGGAGACACATGGGGGCCCAGAAACTTGAAGAGCTAATATGTAGGAGGTGGTACTGGAGAAGCTTCAAGTATCAACAAGTTAGGGACACTACCAGAAAGAGGGGAGAGGATGAACCAGCAAGACTGGACCTAGTATTAACTTTTAGCAGTGCAGCATTTGAGGACATCATATATGAAAGACCCCTTGGAGCTAGTGATCACGTGGTTCTAGGCATCAAATACATAGTAGAGTTACAACTGGAGAGGAAGGCAGAAAGGGTAGAAATAATGAAACCAAGCTACGAGGGGTTTACACGGGCATCAGGAATTTCCTGCACGAGGTCCAGTGGGACAGAGAACTGGCAGAGAAAACAGAAAATGAGATGATGGAATATGTGACAACAATATGTTAAGAATTGTAAGAGTGATTTGTACCAAAGAACAGCAGACAAAATGAGAAGGCCAGGACGAGCCCTTGGTTCACATATAGGTGTAGAGAGGCCAAAACCAAGTGTGCTAGAGAATGGAAGAAATATAGAAGGCAAAGCATCCAGGAGAACAAGGAGAACATTTGAAGAGCAAGAAATAAATATGCATGGATAAGGAGGGAGACCCAATGACAATACGACAATGATATAGCAGCGAAAGCCAAGTCTGACCAGAAGCTGTTATACAATCACATCAGGAAGAAAACAACAGTCAAAGGCCAGGTATTCAGCCTGAGGATGGAAGGAGGGGAGCTTACAAGAAACGTCCTTGAAGTTTGCGAGGAGCTCAATATGAGATTGAAAAAAGTATTCTCGGTGGAGACAGAGAGGATTCCAGAAAGACGGAGAAGTGGGATACTCCAACAAGTGCTGGATACGATACACACAACCGGGGAGGAGGTG
Source organism: Cherax quadricarinatus (assembly GCF_038502225.1). NCBI lineage: Eukaryota > Metazoa > Arthropoda > Malacostraca > Decapoda > Parastacidae > Cherax > Cherax quadricarinatus. Next base: position 47,334,117 of record NC_091299.1, on the reverse strand, counting down.
AAGAGGCTGCTAAGCGAACTAGATATCTCAAAGGCGATGGGGCCGGATAACATCTCTCCTTCGATCCTGAGAGAGGGAGCAGAGGCACTATGTGTACTACTAACAACAATCTTCAACACATCTATCGAAACAGGGCGACTACCTGAGGTATGGAGTTTACAAATATAGACCCATTTTTTTAAAAAAAAATCAGGAACAGACAAGCAGCATTAAACTACAGACCAGTGTCACTGACATGTATTATATGCAGAGACATGGAGATCATCATCAAGAAAAGAGTGGTTGACCACTGAGAAAGGAATGAGCTTATAAGCGACAACAAGCACGGATTCAGAGACGGGAACATACTAGAGTTCTATGGCAAGGCGAGAACAGTAAGACAAGTGAGAGAGGGGTGGGTAGATTGCGTTGTCCTGGACTATTAGAAGGCTTAAGGCACAGTTCCAATCAGGAGACTAGTGCAAAATCTGAAGGACCAGGCAGGTATAACAAGGAAGGCGTTGCAATGGATTAGAGATTACCTGACGGGAAGGCAGCAGCGAGCTATGGTACGTGATGAGGTGTCAAAGTGGGCTCCTGTGACGAGCAGGGTTCCACTGGGGTCAGTCCTAAGACAGGTGCTGTTCCTGGTATATGTGAATGTCATGACGGAAGGAATAGACTCGGAAGTGACCCTGCTTGCAGACGATGTGAAGTGAATGAGGAGAATATAGGCGGATGAGGATAGGACAGGCTTACAGAGGGATCTGGACAATATGCAGGCCTGATTCATCAACTGGCTCCTGGAGTTCAACCCCACCAAGTGGAAAGTCATGAAGAGTGGAGAAGGACAAAGAAGACCGCAGACAGAGTACAGTCTAAAGGGCAAATGACTACGAAAATCACTCACGGAAAAGGATCTTGCAATGTGTATAATACGGAGCACATCTCCTGAGATGTGCAGTAGTATATGAGCGACTAGGGAACCTAAGAATAGCATTCCGACATCACCAGTTTGGATACCTCACCCGGTCAACCACGTCAGGAAACGAGAGAAAGTGAAAAGGTTAGCAACAAGACTAGTCCCAGAGCTAAGGGGCATGTCCTATGAGGAGAGGTTAAGAGAACTAGACGACACTGGAGGACAGGAGGGACAGGGAAGACATGATAACATCTCAAATACTGAGAAGAATCGACAAGGTGGACAAACACAAAATGTTCCGGAGATGGGACAAAACAACAAGGGGTTGGGATTGGAAGTTGAAGACTCAGATGAATCACACGGATGTTAGGAAGTATTTCTTCAGCCATAGAGTTGTCAGGAAGTGGAATAGTCTGAAAAGTGAGGTAGTGGAGGCATGTACCATACATAGCTTAAACAAGAGGTATGATAAAGTTCACGGAGCTGGGACCGAGTTTCCTAGAGCGACCAGTGAAGAGGCGGGTCTAGGAGCTATGACTCAACCCCTGCAACGACAGTTACGTGAGTATACAAACACATATATATGAACACACACAGAAACAAACACACACACACACACACACACACATGCACACACACACATACACACACACACACACACACACACACACACACACACACACACACACACACACACACACACACACACACACACACACACACACACACACATGCTTAACAAAGTATTCTCTACACAGTCATCAGATATAGGGATCAAAACAGAAATATCAGAAGCAGAAATAATAATGCAAACGCTCTTTCTTGTTCAAAAAACTCCTGTGTAACAATTATATTCCCCCTTCTTTCATTGTAAAGCCTCTGAATGAAACTTTCATTACTCTCACTGCCAGGAAGTGTAGAATAAAACTTCTCTGCGGGGAGAAGTATTGAAGTTGGCTATAAAGATGCAAGACTTTGAATAAACAGAAGAATGGGCGAGGACTCATACCGTGGTTCTGAGAGCTGTCAGGTCCAAATCTGTACCAATGAGCTACGAGGTTTACAGAAGGATGATTTGGGAGACTACATTTTCCATGACATTTCTGTTTTAGCGGCCACCAGTTGCGGCTATATTGTCCATTCCCACAGTAAATGAGAGTCGTCCATTATAATTTATCTAGAGTTCATAGACTATATGGCCTTTTGGGTTATTAGAACAGAAGTACTATGAAAACTAGAGATTCTGTGGGAATGGTCAGTAGTGCCACAGTTATTGCAGCCGAGGTAGGCTTGTCACTATCTGTGACAAGCTTACAGCAGTATTCCAACCTACAAAGAACAAGCGATTTGAAGAGAATCATGGGCTTTGCGTCCCTAGTTTTGAAGGTTCTCATTATCCATCAAATAATTTTTCTAATAGATGCGGTAGGTACATTATTGTGGTCTTTGAATACGAGATCCTCTAACATTATCACTCCCAGGTCCTTCACATTACTTTTTCGCCCTATTGTATGGTTAGAATTTGTTGAATACCCTGATGTAGTTTTAATTTCCTCAAGTTTTCCATATCTGAGTAGTAGAAATTTCTCTTCGTTGAGCTTTATATTGTTTTGAGTGGCCCATGTGAAGATCTGGTTGATGACCGCTTGGAGTCTTGCGGTGGAGGACATTGCCATGGCAATTCGGGTGTGAGCTATAGCTCACATCTCTGTCTATATCAGATATAAAGATGAGGAATAGGATGCGAGCGAGTACTGTGTCTTGTGGAGCAGAGCTTTTCACTGTAGCTGCCTCGGGCTTTACTCTGTTTACTATTACTCCTTGTATTTTATTGATTAGGAAGTTATAGATCCAACTACAAACTTCTCCTGTTATTCCTTTATCACGAATTTTGTGCGTTATTACGCCGTGGTCACACTTGTCGAAGGCTTTTGCAAAGTCTGTATATACTACATCTGCATTTTGTTTATCCTCTGTTGCATCCAGGACTTTGTCCAGTAGCTGGGACACGCAGAGCGACCTACTCTAAACCCGTGTTGCCCTGGGTTGTGAACTGATGGGTATCTAGGTGGTTAGCGATTTTGCTTCTTAGAACCCTTTCAAAGATTTTATGATATGGGATGTTAGTGCTATCGGTCTGAAGTTTTTTGCAATTGCTTTACTGCCACCTTTGTAGAGTGGGGCTAGGTCTGGTCATATCGTGAGTGTTGGATGACCCCTGTGTCCTAGCTCCTTTTTCATAGAATGCTGAAGGCCTGTGACAGGGGCCTCGTGCAGTTCTTGATGAACACGGAGTTCCATGAGTCTGGGCCTGGGGCAGAGTGCATGGGCATGTCATTTATTGCCTTTTCAAAGTCTTGTGGTGTTAGGATAATATCAGAGTTTTTGCTGCGGCTTCACTGCCTTAAAAGAGCCCAAAGCCCAGTTGGTGTGGCTGGAGTAAACTGGCAGCTTCTAGGCGAATGTTTCTTACTGCTGCTTTGGCAACGAGACGGCGAAGATTGTTTCCAACCGCAATTGGTCTGATTCCCCCATCCTTCTTCAAAGCGCATAGTGAGGCTCCAAAAAACAAAGGTTTAATTTCTTCTGGAATCCGCCCAGCCAGGCAGTTGACGATGGTTGTTAACTCAGAGAGAGGAATTGATGCAGATGTCCCGAATACTGGATTTACCATCACTTTGAGATGTTGTGGTCGAATTCCAGTGTACCCTCCTGCAGATCCTGCTGGAAATGACACTATAGCTTCATAAACTTCTGATTCTGACAAAATTAATTGGTCAGTAATGAGGTCTTCCTCAGGGTTGTTGTTGACGACTTTGGTGTCCCTTGTTGGGTGCTTGTCTCTTAGCGGTTGGCTGTGGCCTCATCTTTGGGAACAGCAGTGTCGCCACTTATAATTATTCTGATTTCTCCCGTTTCTTCGATTTTTTTTGTTAACCTGTGCGCAAATTTTCTTGATTTTAGAGGAATTTTTCTTGGTTCTACCTCTGTGATCCCTGCGATGATTGGGTAGTTGCGTATTGCCTTGATGACTCATATGGTTAACAGTTTGCCTCGTCTATCAGGAACTGCAAGACAGACATTGCCGAACAGGAGTAGGTAGTGCCCATGCTTTGATGGTTTCTCAAGCTTGTTGTATGATTGTACCTCCATTCACCTTCTTTAGAAGGTCTATGAATTTCCCTGCTGCATATGGGCGAGCCGCTTTAGGGATGTGGGATAGGGTACTGGTAGCAGTGGATTTGAATACCAACCTCAGGTTATCGCAAGTGAGGAGGTTGCCATTGTCATCTGCCTGTGGTTGCTGTGGGCTGCTCTCTGCTGGGGGCATATGTGATCCAATACAACCATTGTATACACGAATAAGACCATTCCTGTTGCGTGCTCGATACTTTCCACACACCTGACATGTGCCTCTTCTTTCATTGTTGGGTGCACTATTCCCCGGGCTTTGTTGCTGGCTAGCTGCATCGTCTGCCATACTGTGTGGTAAGCCGGGCTGAAGGGAAAATAGTACATGACACATACCACAGGTGGTTCTTGGTAGTTGTGGGGAGAGGTGGAGGAGAGGGATCTCGCGTCCACATTGTGGGCGGGGGAGGGAGGGAGGTGTGGAGGCAATGTGATGAGAGATGCGGATGAGGCAGGGGTGGAGGGGTGAGGACATTGTAAGGCAGGCCTGACGGTGTTGCGCACTCACTGTCTCACACGACATGTCACTGTACAACACTCTACTCTATGCACATCTCCCCCCCCTACTATTAACGTCACACCGCTATGCACTACACATGCTATGTACATTGTGTGCACGTGCTAAGGACATGCTATGCTCTATACACACACGGTGAACAAACACTCCATTATTGAAACTAGACTACATGGTGTATGCACGCCTGTTTCAGGAAGCAGAAGGGCCAGGAACACAGTTTTACCCTCATCCTCCGCCTCCTCCATGGTGCCCACCTTCCCTCACAAACCACTCCTACCCACAGGACCAGGAAGGACTACAAAGGGATCTGCACAGGCTGCATGCCTGTTGAGAAATGGCATTACCAGCTAAGTTAAAATATAGGGAAACTTAACTTAGAAAGACAGCTCATCGCCTGCACAGCCGCCCCTGCAGACGAGGTCTTGAGATGCTGCCGAAGGCACTCCTCAATGGGCTGAAATGGGTTTAATTTGTAAACAATAAATTACCCCTTGGGGGTGTTATGTCAGCATATTTCATTCACTGATGGCTGACAAACTTACTTGTGTGGACTCAAAAGTCCGCACCTAACTGCCGACTATAGGTTGATTACAAACTCCTTGCGACTCAAGAACTGCGCAGTCCCCAGTACTACAAGAAATTCGTAACCTACCTTGCTCTTGTAGCGTGAGCTATGGTGTTCTTCACACCTTCGACAGATATTGGTGACTTGATAGAAGCTGAAGTGTCCTTGAATGTCCACGTCTTCCATAGTCTAGGAATACGCACACTGGTACACTATGTTCCACAAGATTTGTCTTTATTGTTCATAATCTTATCACTAAAGAAGCTGATCACACTTCTTTTAAGTGTTTATTGTGTTTTATGAGTCACTTTGTTCACACTAACGCACAGATCGTTCTTTTTTGGTTATCCTGGCGTCAGTGTCACTCTCAGTAGAGTCAAAAGTAATCTGAAGACGCCACAACGCCCCACGCCGTCACTGCCCCCAGCACAAAGGAAAAGCTGATCTAGTACTTTTGCTTCCTTGCCACTTCCTCGATGAAGCAAAGTATAATGTTTGATTCTTGCTGTCTTAAGCATAGACAACAATATACACTATCTCTACCATAGTAATAAAGTTGGAGCAGGATTTTCCTTAATTGTCCTGCTAAGGTAAGAGATGTACTGTCTCTTATTAAAATACAATCTGCAACACTGGACTGCAAGGAGCGGTGCTCGCTTGACCACGTCGCATACTCGTACTGCATCTGCCATCAATTACTTGCTGAATATGTTGAGATATGGCATTACCAGTTAAGTTTAAAGAGTTTGTACTTAACTTAGAAAGACAACTCATCACCTGCACAGCCGCCCCTGCAGACGAGGTCTTGAGAAGCTGTCGAAGTCATCTCTCAACGGGCTGTAAAGATTTATAATTTGTAAGATTATAAATTACCCCTAGGGGGTGTTATGTCAGCATATTTCATTCACTGATGGCTGACAAACTTACTTGTGTGGACTCAAAAGTACACCCCTTACTGCCGACTATAGGTTGATTACAAACTCCTTGCGACTCAAGAACTGCGCAGTCCCCCATACCACAAGAAATTCGTAACCTACCTTGCTCTTGTAGTGTGAGCTATGGTGTTCTTCACACCTTCGACAGATATCGGTGACTTGATAGAAGCTGAAGTGTCCTTGGATGTCCACGTCTTCCATAGTCTAGGAATACGCACACTGGTACACAATGTTCCACAAGATTTGTCTTTATTGTTCACAATCTTATCACTAAAGAAGCTGATCACACTTCTCTTAAGTGTTTATTGTGTTTTATGAAACACTTTCTTCACACTAACGCACAGATCGTTCTTTGTTGGTTATCCTGGCGTCAGTGTCACTCTCAGTAGAGTCAAAAGTAATCTGAAAACGCCACAGCGCCCCATGCCATCACTCCCCTAGCACAAAAAAAAGCTGACCTAGTTCTTTTGCTTCTTTGCCACTTCCTCGAAGAAGCAAAGCAGAATGTTTGATTCTTGCTGTCTTAAGCATAGACAACAATGTCCACTATCTTTACCATGGTAATAAAGTGGGAGCAGGATTTTCCTTAATTGTCCTGCTAAAGTAAGAGATGCACTGTCTCTTATTAAAATGCACTCTGCAACACTGCAAGGAGTGGTGGTCACTTGACCACGTCGCATACTCGTACGGCATCTGTGATCAATTACTCACTGTAGCAGTAAACAAAACGCTTGCCCCTTCTGAGAGGGCTGGGCCCCTCAGGGCTGAAAGGGGCTGAAGGGGCTGAAGGGGGCTGATACCCCCCTCCTGGGGAAAATTTCTCCACACACACTGGGGGGTGGCGGAGGTTCGCTGCAGGTGAACTATTCATCACTTAACATTAATTTAATTTTCTCACTCGCCACCACTGCTGCTTGTCTTTTCTGAACAGCTTTAGTCTGTGTGGTTTCTGGAGAATCACTAACTTTGTTTTCAACACTGTGTAATTCTAACGGTACTAGTTTATTTATTGTCCGCTTATTCACTACACCTTTGCTCAAAACACCAACTGTCCTGATGATTCCATTTGCATCAGGATATATGGTCACAATTTTTCCAAGCGGCCATTGGGACCTCGGACCATCATTGTCGATAATCACTATGTCACCAGGTCGTAAGGACTTATGATTTTCAGGAACACCAGCTCCATAGAAGTGTTCTCTCAATGAGGTGAGATTTTCTCCCAATGTTCAATCACTTTATTAAGGTGTTTGAATTTACGTCTGAGTTGCTCAGGTTCGAAATAAGTAGGATCCTCTATGATGTCTTTATCATTCATGGGAGGAACAGGTTCGAGCCTTCTGCCATGGAGTAAATGAGATGGACTTAACACTTCTAAATTGTCCAGATCATGGGTAACATAAGTTAGTGGTCTGTTGTTGACTCTATTTTCTATTTCAGTCACAACTTGGCGGAATTCTTCTAAGTCGATTCTTTGACAATGAAGAGTCTTCCTTAAACAACGTTTTACAATGCCGATCATTCTTTCATAAAATCCGCCGTGCCATGGAGATTTAGGAGGAATGTATCTCCAAGGACAACTGCGTTGATTCAGCATCTGTTGTACTTCTGGTTGATCAAAGATCTTGCTTATATAAGCAGCACCAGCAACAAAGTTCGTTGCATTATCTGAAATCATCAGTCTGGGACATGCCCTTCTGGCTGCAAACCGTCAGAATAATTTGATAAAGGTTTCAGCAGACATGTCAGTGGCTACTTCTAGATGTACTGCTCTAGTTGTAGCACAAGTGAACAAACAGATGTACACCTTGATGGGAACTTTGTCAACTGTTTTGGTTAAAATTATTGGTCCAACGTAATCTACACCTGTCACCTCAAATGGAGTGATATGGCAAACTCTTTCAGAGGGATATGGAGATGGACCTGGATACTGACATACTCGCATATCGTAGTGACGACAAGCAATACAGTCCTTTATTTGTTTTTTCACACTTTGTCGACCTTGAGGTATCCAGTAGGATTGTCGTATATAACAAAGTGTGTCAGCTACCCCACGATGTAGCACGTTACTGTGGGCGTTTCGCACAATCAGTTTTGTTAGCCAATGATTCTTTGGGATCAATATTGGATGTATGGCTTCTTTAGGTAGTGAAGAATTATGAATTCTTCCTCGACATCTTATAATCTTTTCTGAGTCGAGATAAAGCCTTAAAGAATTAATCATGACAGGTTTCTTTCGGGATTTATCTTGTGTTTTCAGAAATTTATATTCTGTAGAGAAAACATCTTCTGTATTAGTTTCGCCCAGTATTTAATGGGTTCAAGACATTCATATTCAGGTTATATTCCTTTAATGAATTTAAAGACAAGAGCTGTAACTCTTAAGAGTTTACCCAAAGATGAGTATTTAGATCCATCAACGACTATTTCTGTTGTGTCTGCAGTATTTACACAACTTATTTCTGCTGTGTTCAAGCAGACTGTTTCTTCTGGCATAATGTGAGCCTTATGCTTATGCCAGTTATTTTCATTAGAGAGCCAGTTCGGTCCGTGGAGCCATAATTTATTATCCACAAATTTCTTGAGTGGGACACCACGTGACAACATGTCAGCTGGATTCTCTTGGGTAGAGACGTGGAGAAAGAGATAATCTCTCTGCATCTCTTTTATTTCTGCTACTCTGTTCTGTACATAGACCAGCTTACTCTTGTTATTTCTTAACCACTGGAGAACTGCTTCATTATCACTCGAGATCACGGTTTTCTCAATAGTGAGATGATCAAGTACTTTGTTGAGACAGACTGCTAATTTTGTACCTACATATAGTGCTGTCAGTTCCAATTGTGGTACTGTTCTGACCTTCAAGGGTGCTACCCTGGCCTTTGAAGTAATTAGTGTACTTCCTTCAGCATTACTCATGTAAGCTACAGCGCCATAACCTCTGGTTGACGCATCACAGAACACATGTAATGTGTAATTGTTTCCCTCTTGACCTATTTGTCTGGGAAATTTAATTTGATGAAGTTGCTTAAACTCCCTGGATATTTCATCCCATGCTTGACTCATTTCTAGAGGCAATTTCTCATCCCATCCAATTTTGAGCTTCCATGCATCTTGCATAAGCATGTTACCTTTCATGGTAATTGGTTAGACGAGTCCTAGAGGATCAAAACATTGTGATACCTCTGACAGTAAACTACGTTTAGTGAGTATACTGCATGATTTATTGTTTATCCTTTTGAGACTCAAAGTATCTTCCTGTGTGTTCCAATTAAGTCCCAGCATACAGTTGCAATCAGGAATTTCAGCTTCAGGGAAATCTTCTTTGATAAGTTCCCTTAATTGCTTTGAATTTGTATTCCACATCCTTAGAGGCATATTTGCTTCTTTCATCTCCCTGTTAGCTTCTCTGTATAAGGATTTCAAATCCTCCTCTTTATTCACAGTACCTTGAAGATTGTCCACATAGAAGCTTTTCTTTAAGATTTCTTTGAAGGGACTTTCAGATTTCTTCAAATGAGTATTTAGAGTAGCTTCTAGTAAGAATGGAGAGGATGTTGCACCAAATAATACTGATTTGAAACGATAAGTTTTCACAGGACTTTGAGGATCATGTGGGTTTTCAGGCCACAAGAATCGAGTATAATCGCTATCTATTTCTTGTAGTCCTACTCTTAAGAAAGCTTTGGAAATATCAGCCGTGTAGGCATATGGGTTTGTGCGAAATTTCATAAGCACGTCTCCAAGCTTCTCAGTTAGTGAGGGTCCGGTCATCAGACAGTCATTAAGACTTGCTACATCTTTATTTGCGCGTGCGCTGCAATTATATACAACACGTAGTGGAGTGGTTTCAGAATCTTTTCTGACTCCATGGTGCGGGAGATAATGAGCTTCTGTCTTCAACTTATCTTCGACTATTTCCTCAATGAATTTATTGTCCAACTGTTCTTGCATGATATTATCATAGACAGTCAATAGCTCTGGATTCTTCCTGAGCTCATGTATTTGTGCTTTCATCTGTCCGAAAGCAATGCGATAATTGCTAGGCAGATGTGGTGGATTTAATTTCCATGGTAACCTAACCCAATACTGTCCATCTTTATATTTGACAGTGTCCAAATATTGGTTATAAGTCTGAGACTCTTGTGGGCTTGGTTTATTTACATCAATGCCTATCGCATCTAAATCCCACAACTTATCAACTGGTTCATTCATTTCTTCCAGTAATGATAATTTTTGCTGTGGTACATGATCAGCGGTTATTCTCGTAACTAGTACATTTTCCACTGAATCAATGTCAGTTTCTTTCTCACTTTGAGAGGGAATGGGACCACATATCATGTGGCCTCCTGTTGTTTTCAGCAAGTGAACATCATGTTTACTTACTATATTTTGCACAAAACAGTGATAATAATCACTTCCAATGATTAAATCAATTGGATTAATTGTGTCCGTCTGTATGTCAGGACAGGCTAACTTGACCTTAGCTGCTTTCAGTGCTGCAACTCTTTCTTTTAATCCCTGGATCTGCACAGACTTAGGCAAATCATCTACTACCACAGCTTCTACTGTTTTTTTCCAGTTTCCTAGACCAACAGTGATTCTGGCTAGGTCATATGTCTGTTTACCAGAATTGTGGAAAAAACTAGCTATGTCTAGCTGTACTTTGGCATAGGGTTGTTTATTCAGTTTCTGTAACACTGTTCTTCTTATGAAGGACCTTTGTGAGCCTTGATCAAATAATGTTAGCACATTGGTTTTGTGTAATTCATTAGATAACTCAACTCGAGCTATCGGGAGAGCAGTTGCTTTAAACTTATCTCTCACATTTAATGCTGTTGCTTGTTGACTTCCTGATTCTGTGGAAGTCTTCTGTTGTTCAGCAAAAGTATTTGGACATAATTCTGTATGATGCATACCCTTGCATTTAAAACACTTCTTCAGTGAGCATTTACCTCCCTTGTGTTCACCTAAACACTTGATGCACCTTTTCAGCTAATGAACACGTTGTTTACGTGCCTCCATTGATGTGTATTGAATACAATACTGTGCCCAATGTGTTCTATCACAGAGTACACATTTTGGAGTACGTTTATGTATGACAGTCTGTTTACTGTTTGTTGTAGATTGAGACACTTATGCAGCATATGGGAATCTTTATTCAGGAAACGTTTCACCACACAGTGGCTTCATCAGTCCAATACAAAGAGGAAGGCGTAAGGAGAGGAGGAGTATGAGGTAATCAGTCCCTCAGCCTGGAGTCGATGTGTTCAGTCCATAAATCTTGTAGAATGTACAGCATAGGGCCGTAGACGTGACTTATATACTGTAGTGAGGTGAGGTGAAGCAGGCGGAGGCGGGGTCATAGTGGTACCATCCACTAGTCGAAGTAGGTCTTCGTCCAAAGGTTGAACAAGTGTTGAAGAATTCTTTGTAACAAGATCCCATGATGCTGCAGTGTCTGACAGTTGTGATGAATGGTTTGAAAAACCGACAAGTTGAAGATTGAGACACTTATGCAGCATATGCTGCATAAGGAAGACATGATAAAGACATTCAAAGTACGGAAAAACTGTTTGAAATATGAGGCACAAAGGCAAACGGAAGTGGGGGAAAAGTTACGAAGAAGCTGAGAATACACATGAACGACGGGGCACTTTATACTTAGGATGGTTAGTAAATTGAATAGGATTTTTAATACTGGATTCTAGCCTCCTCGGCCAAAATCCAGTATTTTCCAATTAATTTTTGAGTTTAAAGACGAACCAAGCCTCGTCTTCCCCTCCACTCTACTTACTGAGCACAATTTGTAGGAGCACAATTGTGGTGCCTTGGGTGCACTGCAAGGCCGAGTGATGTGCCTCAATATTCTTAATTTAATAATGCAAGGAGCAGCAAAATTCATTAATTATCCCAGACTTGCCATTGGGAATATAGTCAGTCAATTCATGTGAACTATGACCATAGTACGTTAAAACTGATGTTAATAATGATGTTAGGTTCTGAGGGTGTTACCAGAAGTTATAGCGGCGGTAAATGAGATACTGATTAATGAGGTTAATTAATAGTTAGTGTTCATTAAATGTCAATAAAAATTAGTTTTTCATTACATTAGATTATTATCGGTGTTTACAGACTCCCTTAAAAATGTTCTTTACGTTATTCTGATAGGCGACAAATGAGTAATAGGTTAAAACTTAAGTCTTGCAGACAGATATATTTTTGTTTAATTTAAATGCCATTTTTTAGAGGCAACAGTGAAAGCCTTACTAAACAATGTTGGTAAAAGTCCTATATACATTGATCAAGACATTTATGCAAGATACATATATTTATTTTTTACATAAAAAAGAAATCTATACCACTGTAAATGTTTCACCACAAAATAATACTTGAGGTAAAGGCAGATCATCAGTGCAAGAGTTTCTAGATTATAGTGTATATAATACTTGGGTTACAGGCAGTGCAACATTGCATAAAGTTTTTAGACCAAACATGGGTTATAGGCAGGGGAACAAATGTTTAAAAGGTTTTACCAGACTCACTGGTCTGGTTGTTGACACTCTCGCTGCTGGGAATCTTAATTGAAGAAACGTTTCGCCACACAGTGGCTTCATCTGCCCAGTAGAAAGTAGAAAGGAGCAAGGATAGGAAGTGTTTGAGGTAATCAGTGCCTCAGCCTGGAATCGATGTGTTCAGTCCATCACTCATGTAGTCAGTACAGCATAGGGCCGTAGAAGTGTTTTATATACTGTAGTCAATGCCATAGGGCCACTTCTACGGCCCTATGCTGTACTTTCTACAAGATTTATGGATTAGCTAAACACATCAATTTCAGGCTGAGGGACTGATTACCTCAAACACCTCTTCTCCTTACACCTTTGTGCTTGGTATTGGACTCATGAAGCCACTGTGTAGCGAAACGATTCTTCAATAAAGATTCCCATATGTTGCATAAGTGTCTCAATCTTCAACTTGTCGGGTTTAAACCATTTATCACATCTGTCAGACACTGCAACATCATGGGATCTTGATACACGGAATTCTTCAACACTTATCCAACCTTCGGACAGAGACCTACTTCGACTAGTGGATGGTACCACTATGACTCCGCCTCGTCCTGCTTCGACTAACCTGACTACAATATAGAAGCCATTTCTACGACCCTATGCTGTACTTTCTACAAGACTGGTGGAGTGAACACATCGATTCCAGGCTGAGGGACTGATTACCTTAAACACTTCCTCTCCTTGCACCTTTCTACTTTGTACTGGACTGATTAAGCCACGTTTCTTCAATAAAGATTCCAATATGTTGCATAAGTGTCTCAATCTTCAACTTGTCGGTTTTAAACCATTTATTACAACTCTCGTTGCTGACTAGTCTGCTATTTACTTTTTTTGGTACTCTCGCTGCTGGCTAGTCTGCTATTTACTTTTTCTTGAAATAAATTTATTTATTTAGTTTTCTAGCACTTTTATTGTGTTTATTTTCCTTTAATCTAACATTGCCTCCTATGCACTTAGAAGCACTACGTGATCTATGATTTACAGGGTATTTAATTTATATATATATATATATATATAGATATATATATATATATATATATATATATATATATATATATATATATATATATATATATATATATATATAAAATTTTCTCTAAAGGTTTCTTTAACATTGGCTTGCTTAGAAAAATATTCTGGCAATGCTTCTTGATGTGCATGACATTTCCTGATACTAACTATTCACGGTTTGGCTTTTTCTAGCGCTGTATATTCATAATATTTACTTTACATAAGTATGTTATATTAATTTTGCAAAACTTAGTTCTGGCGTTGACTAATTCTAGCAGTAAATTATGCATGCAGTGACTTTTACTGGCACTGACTTACACTGGCATTAACTTATTAAAATATTTACTTATACTGACAATGACCTGCAGTGACACTGACAATGACACTGCCTTGTAATGTGGCACTCGCCACATTACAAAGCAGAGCCGTGATTCTCTTGATGAAGGATTCTTAACCTTATAAGTGTCAGGAGCCTCTTCGAAAATTTCCTTAGGACTATCGTCAATATTCCCAGAAAATGCATGTAAACACAGGCGCACACACACGAATGCCCATCGGTTTAGCTGATTAGATACTTCGCTACTTGTTTCAGTTAAAAAGGTTAGGATATTAGAAAAGCAATTATTTGAAAGCAGATATAAAGTCTTCTTTGAGCATCCTTACTCAAAATACCATTTCCAGTCTTTTTTTTCCTGTTATGACAGCTTGGCTAAAAAACTAGTTGAATTTCAACAGCGTTCGTGATTCTGACTGTACTTCTTTGAAGCGACAGATATACTTCATTTAAATGACCAAAAATGTCTGCTAAGAAAGACAATTAGTGTTGCTTCTGTCAACTGTTGTTAGACTGGGCTCTTCTTTTTTTGTCTAAAACATGCGACTGAATACTAATCCTCTGGAAAACCGGAAGAACTGGAAGAACTTCAACTTTTTTTCCCCTTACTGGCAACGCTTCTTATAACTCGAGCGACTGAAAACTCTGGCTCTGATGAAGCTGAAAACTTTCACGCCGGTGCAGCAAGACAACTTTCAGGGTTCTTCCCAGACTCTACGAAGCCAACGCATGCCGACTAAGAAGCAATAAAATAACGATGTGCGCAGCTTCTTTCTTCATAAAAGCAGCAACACCAGATGTGTGATCAAGTATCACAGGGACTCCATCAGTGTACTGAATTCGAAGATTTCTTCCAGGTGAATTTTGCTTGGCAGAAACTCTTTTCACCATTTCGAGAACGTTAAATTAAGGTCATTTCTTGTTTTCAGAAGCAGCTCCCAGTATAGGAATTTGTCTTTCGAGTAAGAGTCTGCATATAACGGGCGAAAATCAAGAACTGGTTGCTTTGAGTGGCATCAGAAGTTAATATCAAAAGATGATGTCAAAAATTTATGCCAAAAGTTAATGCCAAATTTAACGCCAAAAGTTAATGCCAAAAGTTAATGTCAAAAGCTGATTACAGTATTTTGCTGCCGGGGCTCTTACAATTTTCCTCTTCTTCCAGCCACAATCCAGCTCAACCATTTTCGTAGCAAAATCCTTCACCAGGGTTTCTCCACTCGTGTGTGGTTTCTTTTATATGGTAATACGAAAGTGTTACGACTTTGTGCTCGTAATTTAAATAAAATGTCCTGGCTCCTAAAAGACTGCTCAACCTGCTGTCTAGGGGTAACAGTATTTAACGTTGAAAAAAAAATTAGGCACTCCAGGGTCAGCTTGTACCTTCACATTAAATGTGGAATCTTAATTAAAAGAAAGGACACAAAAACTCACTTATACAAAAATATGTAACATTACTAACATCACCTTTACTCCAGTTCACATTTAGCTCACTACCACTCTGCTACTAGTTATACAAAATATGTACATATCAGTAAGCAGGAAGGCTCCATGACACCCCTTCCCCTTCTGCCGGTCTGTCTACCAGCAGGTAAAAACATCATACAGAACTCTCCCAAAACTTAAGCAGGCCTCTGTATACTAGGGCCTTACAGGTAAACGTGAGAGAACTTATACACAAACAAAACTACCTATAGCATACACTAAAAAAAACTCACCAAACCACCTACTCACACTAACGCCAACTTATGACGACTTTACCAAGCTGCCGTCCTACACGTACTGAACCCCACAAACACCTCATCTGCTCCTGTTTCCTGGCAACTGCTGACCAGAAATAATACGCTTCCGGTTTCAGTATAATTCCGTAACTATGGAGCATTTTTTTACAATATTTTTACTGCAGCACACTGCTTAATAGTAAGCACCATTGTATGATGCGTCAAGACGAAGCTTGCATGTTGGCAGAAAATCAAAGTTCGGTGAAATAATGCTGACAAGATGTGGAAGTAGACACTTATGTACAATTCAGACATTTATTGCAGCATGTTAGGATTTACGTAAGAGTCTTTTTTTGTACAAATTTAAGTAAAGATTCATCTCAGTTATACTAAGGCTACTTATCAAGTAAAAACATCAATATTGCCGATGTTTTTTTAGGAAGGAAATACTAAGGTGTATCTACAACATTGCTTGCTTTATTCCTTCATTAGTATTATTAAGATCCACGTCAGGAAGCACTTGCTGAGTTTCCTGACAAATCTTACTTAGTATAACTTAACTGGAAAGAATATTCAATACAGGCAGCACAGGAAGTTTTGTGTATCATCATATTCTGCAGTCAAAGCAAAATCTATGGATACGTAAGCATCGTCATACTTCCTGTATTCTAACAGTTGACGTAAGCCTATAAAAAGAGTAAAATGAAGTTAAATTCCACACTCTGCAATGTTATTGTACGAAAAAGCATATTAAGCATGTTTTTAATTAAATCTGTGGATCAGATACCTATCATAGAATAATTTGTTTTTTCTTTAAATTACATCAGAGATCAGATGCAGACATCATACGAGCATTAGGCTAGTAATATTCAGTGTCTATAAGCTACAACTCTACAGGAAACTCTTCGTGTCAGTCGAAGGGTAAATGTGTTGCTGGAGTTGCCGTGACAGTAGCTTTTGTACTTGATCTCACATATGCCGGTAGAGAGATGCACAGCAAGAAATCCGTTTGGGAGAACTCAGTATCACAAACCTTTTATAATTTGGTAGGTCTCCACTTCGACGAAACTAACATCTTTAACCTTTCAATTTTTTTAGGGTTCCAGGGGGCACCTCTCATAGGTAGGAGGTCTATGGCCAAGGAAACTTATTCTCGGCCTTCCACTCCCTCCGTAGAAGGCCTTATTGTGCCCAGTTTGTTCTAATTTAAACAAGTGATTTTGTGAAGCTCTTCTTACTCAATTTCTTCTTCATTAAGAAAGTTATTGATGATTACACAGGCTCTTTAGAGTATGTTAGGAAACCGGCACATGTTGTTCTCCTGGGAACTGTTAATTAACCAGTGATGCAGAGCAACTAATCAACTAATCAATGGTCCAAGTCAGACCAACACACCATCATAAGATATGTGCGTCATTTGTGTATTGCTCCAGTCACGGTATTGTGCCTCTTTATTCACCACTGCTCTCTTTGGGGGAAGGAATCACTACACCTGTGGCAAAGTCAGTGGACCAACAAGGCTATTAACAAAAAGTTTAAAGCTAAATATCAAGTATTTGCCATCCTCCTATCATGCCCATCGCTGTGAGAATGTTGCGCTGTGTCGCCTCCGTCTCAGCTTAGCCTGTTCAAGACACCCTACACTGACCAGCAAGCAGTGTTCAGAACAGTGTCTTTACAATGGTATCCTAACCATACCCAATATCCGTACATCCTGTCGCATCTACGATCTTCGTCATCGTGCTCTCTTTCGTCTTCGTAATCGCAAGCATCTTCCATTTACAGCAGGCACTAATTCATGACGAATACACAATCATCGTCGACTCTATCTTCATCAGAGCGACGAACTTGATCGAGGTGATGTACTATGCGTAACTCGTGACCCTATATATTAGTATGAATGAAGTCAACATCTGTTCCTATTAATGACTAGTGGTTCCTTTCAGCTACCACACAACATGTAAAGTTGTATTTCTGCCTTACCTTCTGCTGTAGGCACCTCTTCCTTGCTTTCGTCTTGGACGTACACTGCCTGTATTATGAGTAAATTAGATTCAGCCTAGGACAACTTAACACTAGCTTATACCATATATCTTACTATGGCATTTCCAGTACACTAACACTAGCGATCCAAATTAAACTGTATGTGAGAAATTATGTGGGTAAATTTTACAGGCATTTTCCTGAATTAACATTTCACCCCCACAATTATGAAGAAACCTTCGTACATCAAACAGTTTACACTTACTGATATGGATGCACCTCAGAGTCATGTCTCACATGTCTGAACCTTATATGATTATTGGAACATATAGTTCTTAAAATTATTTGAAAATTTATGGCAGTAGTGTCAGCATAGTTGCTGATCCAATACATGTGTTGTATAGCTTATCTGAGTATCATAGTACCATCCATTTATTTTACATACACGATCCCTTGATAGGCCTAGGGACTAGTTTGTGACACGTCACGTGACGCTGTTGTGAGCCCTTCGCGCCTGGGATACCTCTCAGTTCCCGGTAATCCAAGCAGGTGATAGGACAGGCAGGCTGGGCCTCGCTCTTTCACACCCTGCAATATACGTGTTACCATCCAACAAGTGTGTTTAACTCTAACCATCATATCACCTACGAACCCCCATAACAGTAGCACAGATAAATTACAAGTGGACTATATATTTTAATATCATTTACTTGACACTGGTAATTTGCTTGGGTAATTTTATATAAATACAGATCAATTACATAATTAGGAAAAGTATAAACGACGTTCAGGATTACTCACCAATTAAGATTTTGGTACTATATCCTAACACCTCCCTTTCGGTAGGCCATTCATATTGGCCAATATAAATTAAGATACCTGTAGTGAGAATTAATACACTGGGAGGTGTACATTACTTGTGGTGTCAAGTTCATCAGTAACTGACGATAGTGCTTCTATTACACCTTAATTTCATTTGAAGATTCGACCGATTTCCAAATTCCTTCCCCTCAAGGAAGGTTCCTTGATGTTGGTGAGGGGCTCTTGATTTAGGGAATTGGATCTGTGCTCCAGTTCCCCGAAATAAGCCTGAATGCCTTCCACATCCCCCCCCCAGGCGCTGTATAATCCTCCGGGTTTAGCGCTTCCCCCTTGATTATAATAATAATAATAATCCAAATTCCTTGAGAGGGCCAAGACGGTCACCCGGGCAGTACTGACTCCCCATGTACAACCTTTCCCCCTACCCCTACAATCATTTTGAAGTACCTACTTACTTCCTCACAAGTAGTTTGATAGTTTGCGACTACCGATTATATTAACACTTCACATACACATTACTAAATATAGGAAAATTATAGCGAATTTTCCACACAACACTTTATATTACATAGTTTATACATAGTATTACCTTTAGTTTATCTAACATAGAACTTTCAGAAGTAGTAAACAATATTAAAGTAATTAGTATGGAAAAGAAGAAAAGAAAGAGAAAAACTTG
Source organism: Cherax quadricarinatus (assembly GCF_038502225.1). NCBI lineage: Eukaryota > Metazoa > Arthropoda > Malacostraca > Decapoda > Parastacidae > Cherax > Cherax quadricarinatus. The sequence continues at coordinate 47,314,888 of NC_091299.1, read as the reverse complement.
AAAATAATATATCTTTAGTCTTCAAATTCTCCGCTACCCTATGTAAACAAAGTCCCTGCTAGCAGAGTACGTTTTCTTTAATTCACATCACGGTAAACTATTAATAGTTATATTAATGGTAGCAGTTGTTATTGGTGTTGATGTAGTAGTAGTAGAAGTACTAGAAGTAGTGGTGGTGGTGGTGGTGGTGGTAGTAGTAGTAGTAGTAGTAGTAGTAGTAGTAGTAGTAGTAGTGGTGGTGGTGGTGGTAGCAGTGGTAGTTGAAGTAGTAGTAGAGGTAGAACAGTAGTAGTAGTAGTAGTATTAGCAGCAACAGCAGTAGTAGTAGTAGTACTAGCAGCAACAGCAGTAGTAGTAGTAGTACTAGCAGCAACAGCAGTAGTAGTAGTAGTAGTACTAGCAGCAACAGCAGTAGTAGTAGTAGTACTAGCAGCAACAGCAGTAGTAGTAGTAGTACTAGCAGCAAAAGCAGCAGTAGTAGTAGTACTAGCAGCAACAGCAGTAGTAGTAGTAGTAGTTGTGGAAAATTGCATTTATCTGAATGTAACTCATTATGTACATAACAGTAAATGATAACAAAGATAATTATTATTTATCAGTTACATAGACAAGTAGGAATTTTGGACACCTAGGTCACAAAAATGTCCCCCTTCGATACCTACAACTGTCATGTCCTCAAGTTGCTCTAGACCTATAATTACAAATGAAATGTACACACACCAGGAATTCTGGTAAATATAAAAATTGGTGGACTGTATATTAAATTAATAAAGAATTATATATATATACACATTTGCATAACAGAAGAAGAATAAATCTTAATATCACTCAACAATTTGACTGGAGATTAATGTGTATCATACTCAGAAAACCTCACTGTCTATACATGAAAATAACACTGGCCAGAGTTACAAACATAACAGACTTATCTGACGTTCCTGGAGTTGTCTTGTCCAGTCGCCTGATATCTCAAGTTATGCAGGAATGCACATCCAACAATTTCGGCTCCTATTTGAGAGGTGTCAGCCCAATTTTACCACTAGAACACGAAAATTCTTCCCCTTATTCACTAACGTTTGTGTTGACCAGTTCAAACAACAATGGCGAGTCCCCTCTGCGCAGGTGCAGTTTCCCATTTTTTATAACATAATTTTTATTAAATACAGTATGGCCATCTATTTACATATAACTACTGTATTTCTGGAAAATATATACAGTATTTTCCACACTGCGGCCGGGCAGAGTTCGTTGCTAAACAACTGAAATTGCGCATTTGGCAATGGTGGAGGACCTGGGTACATATAGCATCTGGCATTCACACGGCGACATATTACACAAGATTTAATCACCCTTTTTACACTTTGCCGTCCTTGTGGAATCCAGAAAGTTTCCCTAATACAATTTAAGGTTATCTTGTATCCCACCATTCATTACATTTTTATGGGCATTTAGAACAATTAAATTTGTTAGATGATGAGTTTCGGGCAGTAAGATAGGGTGTTTAGCATAATCACCCAATTCAGCATTTTGTAACCTACCTCTGCACCTAATTACATTGTTCTCTAAATACAGTCCCAATTTCTCTATTATGGAACCTTTCACAATTTTTCTTTCCATCATCAATTTAATCTCATTTCCATAGATTTCTTCTTGTACCCTCTTTATCCAATATTCAACAGGATGTGAAAACTTATATGAGATATTCATCTTGTTTAGAAATTTAAACATCAACTTAGTTACATTGATTAGTTTGGGTAAAGAAGAATACCTATTTATATCAAAGGCTAAAGAAGGACAAACTATTGGAGCGGTGGTCAGAGTAATTTCAACAGGAGCAATATACACCTTTTGTACAGGCCAATTAGCTTTATTTACCAACCAGCTCGGCCCTTTAAACCATGATACAGAATTTACAAATTTAGCTTAAGATAAACCTCGAGACAAGAAATCAGTTGGATTCTCCTCACCAGGTATATGATTAAATGTTAACATATGCTGACCCAAACTATTATACTTCTCTTGCATCTGATTAATTTCAGCGACTCTGTTTTGTATGTACACAATTTTACTGTTTCCATTATGAATCCATTGTAAGGATACCTCAGTATCAGATCAAATTAGTATCGTTAATATTTATCTCCTGCAACTTATTTCCTATATAATTAGCTAATTTGACACCTACATAAATGGCTGTTAATTCCAACTGAGGCAAGGTACGTGATTTAATTGGAGACACTTTAGCCTTAGACATAACACTATTACATTGAAGATAAGCAACTGCTCCATATGCCAACTTTGAAGCTTCACAAAAAATGTGGAGTACATTTTTCCCATTTGGATTGGCCACCTGGAGTGGGAACTCCAACAATGGAATTTTCTCATAATCACCAATTAATTCATCCCACCTATTAATGAATTCCTCAGGTAGAGTTTCATCCGAAGCACATTTAAGTTTCCATGCTTCCTGTATTAATAATTTCCTCTTATAGTAAGGGGTGACACTAAACCTAGTGGATCAAACCATTTGGAAACTTCAGCAAGCAAAACTCTCTTAGTTAATTTATTGGGCATACTGTAATTATTAGGTTTTAACATTAACAAATCTCTCTCAGTATCCCAAGTTAATCCCAATACATTACTACATTTTGGCACTTCATCTCCAGGGAAATCTTTACTTATTTTGTCCTTTAATTCGGATGAATTACTATTCCATTCCCTCAGAGGCATATTTGCACTTTGCATTATTTTATTAGCCTCTCCATAAGTCATTAACAGTTCCTCTACAGTTGACGTCACACCCAGGAAATTGTCCACATAAAATTGTTTGCTCATTACTTTACTCAATGGACTTCCCATACGTTTAAAGTGTGCATTTATCGTCGCTTGAAGTAGGAATGGACTGTATGTAGCACCAAATAATACGCTCCTAAAGCAAAAGGTTTTCAGAGGGCTAAGTGGGTCACTAGGATTCTCAGGCTATAAGAAGCGGGTACAATCCCGGTCAGCCTTTTGTAAACCCACTCTTAGGAAAGTTTTAATTATGTCAGCCGTAAAGGCATAATTCTTCACCCTGAAATTTAATAAGATATCTCCTAATTTCTCCGTCAACGCTGGACCTGTCATCAAACAGTCATTTAAACTAGGTACATTTTTGTTACTCCTGGCACTACAGTTAAACACAATCCTCGTAGGAGTGGTCTTAGAATCCTTCTTCACTCTGTGATGTGGCAAATAGTGACCATAAATTTTGGCTTGCTCAGGAGGTACCTCTTCTATAAATTTATTAATTATCTGCTCAGCAATTATATCATTATAGGCAGTTAACAATTCTGGTGTCTTACTCAGTTCGCGGAGCTGAACCTTTAACTGTCCATATGCCATTCTGTAATTAGTGGGCAATTCTGGATGGTTCAGTCTCCACGGAAGTCGCACCCAGTATTGTCCAGATTCAAATTTTACATCTCTCAGGTATTGTTCCAGAGTAAAGGAATCGTCTGGACTTTCTTCATTTACATTTATTCCAATTCTGTCTAATTCCCACAATTTATGCACTGGCTCAACACCATCCTCTATGGAAGAATTATACTGGGGCACGATTTCATGGGTAAGACACAGTTATGGTATTTGTAGTTTCCTCTAGTCATGAATTATTATTACGAGGAATCCTACCATACATTACATGGCCTCCTGCAGTCTTAAAAAGGGTGACACCACATTTCTTTACCATACCCTTTACAAAGGAGGCATAATAGTCACTATCAAAATATTTATTTGGCCTACAGAATCATCACTTACACCAGAAGGTGCTATATTTACATTATATGAGAGTCTTTCTGTAGCTTTACTAAGCTCTACTGTAGATATTTTCTCTGGAAGTCTATCTACAATTACTGCATTAACACGTTTTTTCTCATTGCCCAACCTGACAGTTACATAAACAGTGTCATACAATTGAGCCCTTTTATCTGAGAGAAAACCAGATAATTTTAAAGTTGTGGGATCTCCCATCTGTACTTTCATACCATCAAGACATTTGTGTTTTATGATAGTACGCTGGGATCCCTGGTCCAATAATGCAGTTACATTTTTTGATTTATGCCTTTTATCATCAATTTTTACCTGTAACACAGGTAAGGCTACTTCAGCAAAACCATCATTATTAACATTAGCAGCAATTTTTACATTAGCCACTGTTGCGTCAGGATTGTCAACATTATCATTATTATCAACATTGTCATATAGACCTTTGCACATGACTATATGGTGTCTTCCTTTGTGACATTGATAACAGTTGTTTAATTTGGCATGACAACCCTTTACATTGTGATTACCTAAACACCTGATACATCTGTCAAGTTCCTCCAATCTTTCAACTTTATCATTCCATGAATTGTATGCATTGCAATTCTTAGAAAAATGAGTACCCTTGCAGAAAAGACAATCTCTCTTTTCTTTGACTGGTTTCTTATTAACTGGGCTACTCTTAGGAGGGTACTTATTCTTCTTACCTTGTGGAGAATCATTATTTCTGATTCCTGCTACTTGATATGCACCTATGCAGCTATTTTTAGGAAATAAATTTTTATTATTACCATTGCGATAATTTTTCCCATTGTGAAACTTGTCAGATACCTCAGAGTTATTATGTGTTGCTTCTTTAAAATGAGTTAGTTGGCTGGTCTGCAACTGCACAATTAATTCTTGAAGAATTAGTCTTATTTCCTCCAGTCCAAAATAACCATTGTGATATTTGTTAGAGAACCATTCAAGTGTTTTATAGCTTAATTTATTTTGTACCATGGCACTCAATAACCAGTCTGATTCCTTCAAATTGTATTTATTACTTAAAGTTTTGAGAGTGCTCTCCAGTTTAACTCTAAACTGTTGTAAACCTTCGTAAGTGTGATCTGGAGATTTGAAATTAACAATGATATTCACTAGGTCCAACCTAATTTGTTCTATATTACCATAAGTGACCTTCAACAAGTCAACTGCTTCCTTGTAAGAGTCATCTACATTGGGAAAGGCTTGTATGAGTATGTGAGCATCTCCTCTTACCTGTCCTTTGAGGTAAAATAATTTAGTTACACAAGCTAGGTCACTCCTGTCATGTACAGCTGCTTTAAAAATTGACCAAAATTCCTCCCAATTTTCTCCAGGATTAAATACAGGTAAACACAATTCTGGGAGTATGGCAAAGACATATTATTTGTTGGAGCCGACTGATTAACTGCCTGGTTTACACATTTTAATTTATTCAAAGCCTGACTTTTACAAGAAAGAGTCTTTTCTTCTAATTCATAATACTGATTAATCATGAGATCTACTTCAGTCTCATCTGCACAGTTTACTAACAAATCTCCTTCATATTTGTTGTAATATAATTTGTATGACTCATATCTATTTCCTAAAGCATCTAAATACAATTTTAAATCATCAGCATTCACAGTTTCTTGATTCATTAATTCCAAGCACTTAATATATGCCTTGGTTACATGACATTTTCTAGTCTGTAGTGATGCTTTCTTTGCTCTATATTCCATATGTTTGTCTTCTACATTAATTTCCTCATTTTCAGCCATGATGCAATGTATTAAATTCAACTTAATTAATAACACTGAGTACAACTTACAACACTGATACAACTTACCTTTGAATAAATCCTAGCTACACTTGAGCTTTGCAATTACATGTAAGAAAATTGTAATATAAATTTTAAATACACATTAATAATGTTAGCTACACTTGTGCTTAATAATTACACATGTAATAAAATTATAATATAAATTTTAAATACGCCTTAATAATGTTAGTTACACTTGAGCTTAGTAATTACACATGTAAGAAAATTATAATATAAATTTTAAATGTACATAAACCTTTAGCCAGACTAGGCTTATCAAAATTAATGTTATACAAGTTAATATAAATCCTTGCCAGAATTTTGCATAGCAAAATTAATATTATACACATTAATATAATCTTTAGTCATACTTGACTTGGCTTATCCAAATTAATATTGTAATAATTATAATCCACTACACATTAAGTAAATTTGTCAACTTAACATTCACCTCCTGTCATTTCACATATAATTATTAAATAATTAACTAATTAATGGCTTCACTAATTACCTCCAGTTCGAGAAGGACCAACGGGCAAATTAAATGTGGAAAATTGCATTTATCTGAATGTAACTCATTATGTACATAACAGTAAATGATAACAAAGATAATTATTATTTATCAGTTACATAGACAAGTAGGAATTTGGGACACCTAGGTCACAAAAATGTCCCCCTTCGATACCTACAACTGTCATGTCCTCAAGTTGCTCTAGACCAATAATTACAAATGAAATGCACATACATACCTGGAATTCTGGTAAATATAAAAATTGGTGGACTGTATATTAAATTAATAAAGAATTATATATATACACATTTACATAACAGAAGAAGAATATATCTTAATTTCACTCACCAATTTGACTGGAGATTAATTAATATGTATCATACTCAGAAAACCTCACTGTCTATACATGAAAATAACACTGGCCAGAGTTACAACATAACAGACTTATCTGAGGTTCCTGGAGTTGTCTTGTCCAGTCGCCTGATATCTCAAGTTATGCAGGAATGCACATCCAACAATTTCGGCTCTTATTTGAGAGGTGTCAGCCCAATTTTACCTCTAGAGCACGAAAACTTTTCCCCTTATTCACTAACGTTTGTGTTGACCAGTTCAAACAACAATGGCGAGTCCCCTTTGCGCAAGTGCAGTTTCCCATTTTTTATAACAATTTTTATTAAATACAGTATGGGCATCTATTTATATATAACTTCCTGTATTTCTGGAAAATATATACAGTATTTTCCACAGTAATACTAGCAGCAGCAACAGTAGTAGTAGTAGTTGTAGTAATAGTAGTAATAAGAGTAAAAGATGATGATTATATAGTTCGGATGATTAATCTAGAGCATTAATAACCCAGGATAAAATTAGATTTCTATTGCGGACTCTCTTTAATTCCCACTGTGACCATTTATACACTTTCAGGATGTGATCCACATCTGTCTACTAACCCCTTTCCCCAACATACACACACATACTGATACATGCACTGATACATGGCAACACACACACATATGTACACACACACACTCACACACACACATACACACACCCACACACACCCACCCACCCACACACATACACACACACACACACACACACACACACACACACACACACACACACACACACACACACACACACAACCGAGGAAGAAGTGAAGAGGCTTCTGAGTGAGCTAGATACCTCAAAGGCAATGGGGCCAGATAACATCTCCCCATGGGTATTGAGAGAGGGAGCAGAGGCGCTATGTGTACCCCTAACAACAATATTCAATACATCTATCGAAACAGGGAGATTGCCTGAGGCATGGAAGACAGCAAATGTAGTCCCAATCTTTAAAAAAGGAGACAGACATGAAGCATTAAACTACAGACCAGTGTCACTGACATGTATAGTATGCAAAATCATGGAGAAGATTATCAGGAGAAGAGTGGTGGAACACCTAGAAAGGAACGATCTCATCAACAGCAGCCAACATGGTTTCAGGGACGGGAAATCCTGTGTCACAAACCTACTGGAGTTCTATGACATGGTGACAGCAGTAAGACAAGAGAGAGAGGGGTGGGTGGGTTGCATTTTCTTGGACTGCAAGAAGGCGTTTGACACAGTTCCACACAAGAGATTGGTGCAAAAACTGGAGGACCAAGCAGGGATAACAGGGAAGGCACTACAATGGATCAGGGAATACTTGTCAGGGAGACAGCAGCGAGTCATGGTACGTGGCGAGGTGTCAGAGTGGGCACCTGTGACCAGCGGGGTCCCGCAGGGGTCAGTCCTAGGACCAGTGATGTTTCTGGTATTTGTGAACGACATGACGGAAGGAATAGACTCTGAGGTGTCCCTGTTTGCAGATGACGTGAAGTTGATGAGAAGAATTCACTCGATCGAAGACCAGGCAGAACTACAAAGGGATCTGGACAGGCTGCAGACCTGGTCCAGCAATTGGCTCCTGGAGTTCAATCCCACCAAGTGCAAAGTCATGAAGATTGGGGAAGGGCAAAGAAGGCCGCAGACGGAGTACAGTCTAGGGGGTCAGAGACTACAAACCTCACTCAAGGAAAAAGATCTTGGGGTGAGTATAACACCAGGCACATCTCCTGAAGCGCACATCAACCAAATAACTGCTGCAGCATATGGGCGCCTAGCAAACCTCAGAACAGCATTCCGACATCTTAATAAGGAATCATTCAGGACCCTGTACACCGTGTAGGTTAGGCCCATATCGGAGTATGCGGCACCAGTTTGGAACCCACACCTAGCCAAGCACATGAAGAAACTAGAGAAAGTGCAAAGGTTTGCAACAAGACTAGTCCCAGAGCTAAGAGGTATGTCCTACGAGGAGAGGTTAAGGGAAATCAACCTGACGACACTGGAGGACAGGAGAGATAGGGGGGACATGATAACGACATGCAAAATACTGAGAGGAATTGACAAGGTGGACAAAGACAGGATGTTCCAGAGATTGGACACAGTAACAAGGGGACACAGTTGGAAGCTGAAGACACAGATGAATCACAGGGATGTTAGGAAGTATTTCTTCAGCCACAGAGTAGTCAGTAAGTGGAATAGTTTGGGAAGCGATGTAGTGGAGGCAGGATCCATACATAGCTTTAAGCAGAGGTATGATAAAGCTCACGGCTCAGGGAGAGTGACCTAGTAGCGATCAGTGAAGAGGCGGGGCCAGGAGCTCGGACTCGACCCCCGCAACCTCAACTAGGTGAGTACAACTAGGTGAGTACACACACACACACACACACACATCACACACACACACACACACACACCCACACACACCCACCCACACACCACACACACACACACACACACACACACATATCTCACACACACACACACACACACACACACACACACACACACACATACACACACACACACACACACACACACACACACACACACACACACACACACACATACACACACACGCACACACAACACACACACACATAACACACACACACACATGCAACACACACACACACACACACATTGCCAGACTCACACATACACTCCCCCCCTCCCCCACCGACATCTCACTCCTTCACCTGATCCCTCCACTCCGTCTTTCACCCTCCCCCTCCCCACCTCTCCCTCCTTCCCCCTCTCCCTCTCCCACTCACCCACTTGCTTCACTCTCCTTCCCACTCCCCCTCCCCACTACTCTCCCACATAGCCACAGTTCCTCCTCTACCTCCCCCCCCCCCACACTCTGACATACACAATACTAACAAAACATACAGAATTACATAGGTTTCCCACTCTGAGGCAATCAGGATAAAACAAAAATGGGTTACCAGAGAGCAACAAGAGAAACCAAGGGACAGGAGGAGGAAACTGCAAAGGAAGATTGGGCAGCAGAGCTCACAAAAAGGGAACATGAATGTGAAAAGAAACTAGAAGAACTTAGCATGAGAATGGAAGAGAGGATAGACATGGAAAGCAGGAAGTGGGAGGTGCAAGTCAAAGCAGCAGAGGCCAGGATACAGAGTTTAGAAGAGGAACTGAAAAATCTGAAACAGCCTAAAGAACTAAAGAACATTTTGGGATTGACAACAGAGACTGCTACCTCAGTCACAAATAAGGGGACTGTAGGGAAAGAAGGAGCAAAACTGCATGTAGAAGCTCAATCAGTGGAGACTGTAGTAAATGAAAGAGCTAAGCTATATGTGGAGGCCCTAACAGACCACAGCAGAGCCCAGGGAAAGCCGAGAAGGGAAAATGACAGGCCACTGAGCCCAAGTACATTAGCTAGTGAAACTGAAGAAAGGAAAGCTGCAATGGAGGAAATCAAATTGAATGAGGGGATACACAGGGATATGCAGTGGGAGAATGAAAGGGTGAGGTCAGTCTTCGTGTATGGGCTCCAGGAAGTTGAAGGGGAAACATATGAAGCAAGAAAACAAGGGGAAAAAAAAGCAATTGAAAGCATCATGAAAGCAATAGGAGAAGACGACATGACCCAGCTGGAAAATTTTAGGAGAATAGGGGTGTTTGTAAAAAAAAAAGAACCCGGCCAGTGAAAGTGGCCTTCAAGGCAGAATCGACTCGGAACAGGATCCTGCAGGAGAAAGCACGATTAAGGGACATGCCAGCATACAGGAAAGCATATCTCGACTGCGACAGAACACAAGCAGAAAAGCAGAAACAGAGAGAGATGGTACAAAGGCGAAAGGAGGAAAGAGAGGGGATGGAGAAGACAGACAGGAGATCACAGACACAGGAAGATCAAATACAGCCTCCCTCACAACTTCCTATAGAAGCCTCTCAACCAGGTCAACCCCAGTGCAACCAAACACTCTAAACCAAAACACCCATGCCACATCCAATGCCCCCACCCACTGCATTACAAACTCCACCCCCACAGCAACCACCCATAGTTCCTTATCAGGTCTCCCACTTCCCCAACCCCATTACACCTCCCAGACCACAATCTTAGAAAAGAAGTTGAAGGTGTGGTATACAAATGCAGATGGAATAACAAATAAGTATGAGGAGTGGCACGAAAGAATCAAGGAGACATCCCCAGACATAATAGCACTCACAGAAACAAAACTCACCAGAATAATAACAGATTCAATCTTTCCATCCGGATATCAAATCCTCAGGAAAGACAGAGGGAGGAGAGGGGGAGGAGGAGTTGCACTGCTCATTAAAAACCAGTGGGGGTTTGAGAAAATGGAAGGAATGGATGGCACGGGCGAAAGGGACTACTTAGTAGGAACAATCCAGTCTGAGGGACATAAGGTGATAATTGCAGTAATGTACAACCCACCACAGAACTGCAGGAGGCCAAGAGAAGAATACGATGAGAGCAACAGAGCAATGGTCGACACACTAGCCGAGGTGGCCAGGAGAGCACACATGGGGGGAGCAAAGTTACTAATTATGGGTGATTTCAATCACAAGGAGATTGACTGGGAAAACCTGGAGCCCCATGGGGGTCCCGAAACATGGAGAGCCAAGATGATGGATGTGGTACTGGAAAACCTCATGCATCAACATGTTAGAGACACTACCAGAGAGAGAGGAGAGGATGAACCAGCAAGACTGGACCTTGTATTCACCTTGAGTAGTTCTGACATCGAGGATATCATGTATGAAAGGCCCCTGGGAGCTAGTGATCATGTGGTTCTGTGCTTCGACTACATAGTTGAGCTCCAAGTGGAGAGAGTAGCAGGAATAGGGTGGGAAAAACCAAACTACAAAAGGGGGAACTACTCAGGCTTGAGGAACTTCTTTCAAGACATTCAGTGGGAGAGGGAACTGACAGGAAAACCAGTACAAGAAATGATGGACTATGTGGCAACAAAATGCAAGGAGGCAGAGGAGAGGTTTGTTCCCAAGGGAAACAGAAATAATGGGAAGAACAGAATGAGTCCTTGGTTCACCCAAAGGTGTAGGGAGGCAAAAACTAGGTGTACTAGAGAATGGAAAAGGTACAGAAGACAGAGAACTCAAGAAAATAAAGAGATTAGCCGAAGAGCCAGAAACGAATATGCACAGATAAGAAGGGAGGCTCAGCGGCAATACGAAAATGACATAGCATCGAAAGTCAAGACTGACCCGAAGCTGTTGTACAGCCACATCAGGAGGAAAACAACAGTCAAGGACCAGGTAATCAGACTGAGGAAGGGTGATGGGGAATTCACAAGAAACGACCGGGAGGTATGTCAGGAGCTCAACACAAGATTTAAAGAAGTATTTACAGTGGAAACCAGTAGGACTCCAGGAAATCAGAGCAGGGGGGTGCACCAGCAAGTGCTGGATGAGGTACATATAACCAAGGAGGAGGTGAAGAAGCTGCTATGCGAACTTGACACCTCAAAGGCGGTGGGACCAGACAACATCTCTCCGTGGGTCCTTAAAGAGGGAGCAGAGACATTGTGTGTACCATTAACGAAGATCTTCAACACATCATTTGAAACTGGGCAACTCCCTGAGGTATGGAAGATGGCAAATGTAGTCCCAATTTTTAAAAAGGGAGACAGACATGAGGCACTAAACTACAGACCTGTATCACTAACGTGTATAGTATGCAAGGACATGGAGAAGATCATCAGGAGGAGAGTGGTGGAGCACCTGGAAAGAAACAAGTGTATAATTGACAACCAGCATGGTTTCAGGGAGGGAAAGTCCTGTGTCACAAAGTCTATGCTGTCTGCCAGCTTTGTTCATATTTTACAGCACTCATGTGCTTCTCTCTCCAGGCCTGCCAAGGTCAGTGGGACGCTGGTCCCACTCACTCACTCGCCCTCACTCACTCAGTGGCCTAACAGCAGTCAGCAAGTCCTACTAGCTCTCTTCCTCATAGGATGGCCCTTCCCGGCCATGGGCACAACACACAAGCCTGTGTACCCACCACGACTTTGCAAATAAAGTAAAGAAGCCTCCGAAGACGCCTGTCATTGAACCCCGCTTGCAGCATCACCAAACAAACTCGTTATATTGCTACTGGTAAGTTTTAGAATTACTTGTATTACTACTGGTATCTATTAACAGTATGAATACTTAGAAGTGAGGAGCATTATTCCTGAGCACATACATGCACACATACACATATACACCTCGCATACCCTCTAACCCCTTCTGTCCCTCCCTAGATTTCTTTAACCTTCACTCTCCCTCCCTCCCTCCCTTCCTCTCTCTCTCTCTCTCTCTCTCTCTCTCTCTCTCTCTCTCTCTCTCTCTCTCTCTCTCTCTCTCTCTCTCTCTCTCTCTCTCTCTCTCTCTCTCTCTCTCTCTCTCTCTCTACCTTTCTCTACATTTGTCTCTCTCTCTACCTTTCTCTCTCTACCTTTCTCTCTCTCCCTCTCAATCCATTTTTCCCCTCCCTCTCCTCTATCTCTCTTTCTTTCAATCTTTCTCTCTCCACCTCTCATTCTCTCTAGCTCTCTTCTCCTCACACATACCTTCCATTCATCTTCCCTTTCCTCCTACCCCTCCCCCCTGGCTTCCCCTCACGTCCCTCCCTTCCCAATCATCATCCCTAACCTTCTCCCTATCATTCTTTCTCCCTCTCTCTCTCACAGACAAGCTTCCTTCTGTGGTAAAAAAAAGGGTAACCCAAGAGGGCGATAAGTGCTTAGAAGAGGAGCTAAAAAACCTGAAACAGACTAGAGAGACAAATGACAGTACAGACATAACATCAGGAACTTCTATACCAGTCACAGACAAGAGGGCTGTAGGGATTCAGGTAAAGATGAGTGCAGGTAGACCAAATGAGAAGCCTGAAGACAACGAAGGAGACATGACATATGCAGAGACTCTAACGGTCAACTATAGTGGCAGGGAACAGCTGGGCAGGGAAGACAGTCCACTGAGCATAGGGGCTACAGCAAGGGCAGGAGTTGAAGGCAGGAACGTTTCAATGGAAAGAGCTGATACAGTGATACAGAGATACAGTGGGAGGAGGAGAGGGAGAGGTCAGTGTTTGTCTATGGGCTCCAAGAAGTCGAAGGGGAAACCTACAATGAAAGAAAGCAGCCCCTTATAGGCCCCAACAAGGCTCCCGCCCCCCCAACCCCAATATTCTCCCAGGTCCACGGTGATAGAAAAGACGCTGAAGGTGTGGTACACAAACGCAGAAGGAATAGTAAATAAATACGAGGAGTGGCATAAAAGAATCAACGAGAAGTCCCCAGGCATCATACCAGTCACAAAAACGAAACTCACTGAGACAATAACAGATGCAGTCTTCCCAATGGGATATCAGATCCTGAGGAAAGATAGAAGGAGCAGAGGGGGAGGAGGGGTTGCACTGCTCTTAAAAAACCGATGGAGTTTTGAGGAAATGGAAGGAATGGACGAGATTGGAGAAAGGGACTACATAGTAGGTACAATTCAATCTGGGGACCAAAAGGTAGTCATTACAGTGATGTATAACCCACCACAGAACTGCAGGAGGCCAAGAGAGGAATATGATGAGAACAGAGAAATGGTGGACACACTGGCTGAGGTGGCACAAAGAGCTCAATCGTGAAGAGCAAAGTTACTAGTTATGGGTGATTTCAACCACAGGGAGATCAATTGGGAAAACCTGGAGCCTCATGGGGGCCCTGAAACATGGAGTGCCAAGATGATGGATGTGGTACTGGAAAACCTCATGCATCAACACATCAGGGACACTACCAGAGAGAGAGGGGAGGATGAACCAGGACGACTGGTCCTTATGTTCACCCTGAGTAGCTTAGACGTTGATGATATCACACAAGAGAGGCCCCTCGGAGCTAGTGACCACGTAGTCCTGATTTTTTATTATATAGTAGAGTTACAAGTGGAAAGAGTAACAGGAGTTGAAGGGGAAAAGCCAAACTTTAAAAGGGGGGACTACACAGGTATGAGGAACTTCCTGCGGGAGGTGCAGTGGGACAGAGAAATAGTAGGAAAGTCAGTAAATGAAATGATGGCATATGTAACAACAAAATGCAAGGATGCTGAGGAAAGGTTTGTTCTCAAGGGCAACAGAAACAATGGGAAGACCAAAGCGAGTCCTTGGTTTACCCGAAGGTGCAGGGAGGCAAAACCTAAGTGCATTAGAGAATGGAAGAGGTATAGAATGCAAAGGACCCAGGGAAACAAGGAGATCAGTCGAAGAGCCAGAGACGAATATGCACAGATAAGGAGGGAGGCCCAGCGACAGTAGGAAAATGATATAGCATCGAAAGTCAAGTCTGACCCGAAACTGCTGTTTAGCCACATTAGGAGAAAGACAATAGTCAAAGATCAGGTGATCAGGCCGAGGAAAGAAGGTGGGGAACTCACAAGAAACGATCAAGAGATGTGTGAGGAGCTCAACACGAGATTTAAGGAAGTATTCACAGTGGAGACAGGAAGGACTCTGGGAAAACAGGACAGAGGGGGACACCAACAGGGAATAGACCAACAAGTGCTGGATGATATGCACACAACTGAGGAGGAGGTGAAGATCTGCTAAGTGACCTTGATACCTCAAAAGCAATGGGACAGGACAACATCTCCCCGTGGGTCCTCAGGGAGGGAGCAGATATACTGTGTGTGCCATTAACCACAATCTTAAACACATCCCTTGAAACTGGGCAACTACCTGAGGTATGGAAGACAACAAATGTAGTTCCCATTTTTAAAAAAGGAGACAGAAAAGAGGCACTAAATTACAGAACAGTGTCACTGACGTGTATAGTATGCAAAGTTATGGAGAAAGTTATCAGGAGGAGAGTGGTGGAGCACCTGGAATGGAATAAGATTATAAACGACAACCAGCACAAATTCATGGAAGGCAAATACTGTGTCAAAAACCTTCTGGAGTTTTATGACAAAGTTACAGAAGACACGAGAGAGAGAGGTGGGTTGATTGCATTTTCTTGGACTTCAAGAAGGCCTTCGACACAGTTCCTCACAAGAGACTACTGCAGAAACTAGAGGATAAGGCGCGTATAACAGAAAGGGCACTGCAATGGATCAGAGAATACCTGACAGGAAAGCAACAACGAGTCATGGTACTGGATGAGGTATCACAGTGGGCACCTGTGACGAGCGGGGTTCCACAGGGGTCGGTCCTAGGGCCAGTGCTATTTTTGGTATATGTGAATGACATGACGGAAGGGATAGACTCAGAAGTGTCCCTCTTCGCAGATGATGTGAAGTTAATGAGGAGAATTAAATCAGATGAGGATCAGGCATGACTTCAGAAGAGACCTGGACAGGCTGGACACCTGGTCCAGCAACTGGGTTCTTGAATTCAACCCTGCCAAATGCAAAGTTATGAAGATCGGAGAAGGGCAAAGAAGACCGCAGACAGAGTATAGGCTAGGTGGCCAAAGACTGCAAACCTCGCTCAAGGAGAAAGATCTTGGGGTAACCATAACACCGAGCATGTCTCCAGAGGCACACATCAACCAGATAAATGCTGCAGCATATGGGCGCCTGGCAAACCTGAGAATAGCGTTCCGATACCTTAGTAAGGAATCGTACATCAGGCTCATACTGGAGTATGCGGCACCAGTTTGGAACCCATACCTGGTCAAGCACGTCAAGAAATTAGAGAAAGTGTTAAAGCTTGCAGCAAGGCTATTTCCGGAGCTCAGGGGTATGTCCTACGAAGAAAGCTTGAGGGAAATCGGACTGATGACATTGGAGGACAGGAGGGTCAGGGGAGACATGATAACGACATACAAAATACTGTGTGGAATAGATAAAGCGGACAGAGACTGGTTGTTCCAGAGAGGGGACACAGAAACAAGGGGTCACAATTGGAAGCTGAAGACTCAGACGAGTCAGAGGGATGTTAGGAAGTATTTCTTCAGCCATAGAGTCATCAGGAAGTGGAATAGCCTAGCAAGTGATGTAGTGGAGGCAGGAACTATAAATAGAATTGAGACGAGGTATGATAAACCTCAGGAAGCTGAGAGAGAGAGAGAGAGAGAGAGAGAGAGAGAGAGAGAGAGAGAGAACGTAGTAGCGATCAGTGAAGAGGCGGGGCCAGGAGCTGAGTCTCGACCCCTGCAACCACAATTAGCTGAGTACAATTAGGTGAGTACACACACACACACACACACACACACACACATACGCAGCCGGTACACGCACACACGTGTGTACATACTAGGGGGCCATGAATTCACACACAAATAAGTCACTCTGTCTGACTTTTTTGGGTTATCCTAGGTTCTCTACACATATGCTGCTATGTATGATAATCTGTGTAACTGTATTTGTGTATACCTGAATAAACTTACTTACTTGTACGTTCCCTACCCTAGCGCGGTTTAAACGAACACAGGATACTCATCCTAACCAGCCCCAATCCCATACCCACACTACTCTCTCTCTCTCTCTCTCTCTCTCTCTCTCTCTCTCTCTCTCTCTCTTTCTCTCTCACTCACACACACACACTCACACACACACACTCACACACACACACTCTCTCTCTCTCTCTCTCTCTCTCTCTCTCTCTTATACAAGGTTTGGCAAGGTTAGGTTAAGAATCCCTAGCTTTATTGACAAGCTATTTACAGGTTAAGGATTCCTAACTTTATTGAGAAGATAAGAGGTATTACCTACATCAGCTCATTTGAAAGCATTTTTATTGTTATGAACCATACAAGTAGTGAACAAGATGAAGTTGGAGCTATACGTGGGCCAGCATTTTTATTGGATCAACTGACTTTATCTCGTTGACGAATGCTGTACGAATGTGTTCCAGAGTCGAGTCATCCTGGGGATAAATGATCTCAGATGAAGTGATGCTCTGGAGAAGGGTACAGCCAGAGTGAAGTTGCTGTTTTCTGCCCGTCTTGTGGTATTGCTTCACGCTGTCCTCGAAGTGGATCCAAGTGTGGTACTTCGACATTATTGGCCTTGTACATAACAGTAAGGCCACCTGTGGGCTAGCATTTTTATTTGATCAACTGACTTTATCTCATTGACATCATAATGCTCTACGAATGTGTTCCAGACCCGTCATCCTGGTGATAAATGATCTCAGATGAATTAATCTTCTGGAGAAGATTAAGTTGCTGCTTTCTGAATGTCTTGTGGCATAGAAGCTTGGAAATAAATGGTATAAAATACCGACACAATGGTAATATAAACACAAATGCAGTATAATGTGATCCTTTATTGACTACGTTTCGCCCACACAGTGGGCTTTTTCAAGTCACAAACAGAACTACCTGGGGTGGAAGGAACGCGAGTATTTATAGTCCGGCTGAGGTCAGGTGAAGAATGCTGCATCTGATGATGTACCGAGTGGGGCTATAGAGTCTAAAAACTTGGGTAGCTTGGAAAGGAGATTGGATAAGTTTGTGAGCAGACCTTCTACAGTGTTCTTATGTGGGATAGCGATGAAGAAGTTTCTTGGCAAGTGGTTCAGCTATGTTATAGAACCACTATTCTGGTTGAAGTTGTCGGATATAGAAATAAGTGATGATTCCAGGATTCTTCGGTATTGAGTGTTGTCTTCTGTGGCGATAAGTCTTGAGTTTCTGTAGTTTATCAAGTGGTTGTGTGAATTACGGTGTTGTACGCAGGCATTCCTTGTGTCGTCAGATGCTTGCGTATTGGTGTTCTGAAATACGTGTTTGGAGGTCCCTTGATGTTTCGCCCACGTATAACTTGTTGCAGTCATTACAAGGGATTATGTATACCCCCCAGCAGGATGGGCTTGTCCTGCCTCACTGGTGATGTCCTTGATGGTCGTGGTTGTGGAGGTAGATACTTGGAATGATGTTTTGGCAAAGATGTTGGAAACATGTTTGGCAATGGAGTTGGTGGGAAGGACTATGTATCTCTTCTCGGCAGTGTCTTCTCTGGGTGTGTTGAAGATGTTTAATGCTCGCCGTCTGCAGTCTCTGATGAAGAAGTCGACAACACTCTTCCTTTCCTTGATGTTCTACTCTGCAAAGCTGACCACGAACTTCGTTTTAAAGTCTATCGAAAACCCACCAACCAAAACGATCTTCTCCACTTCTACTCTCACCACGACACCAAAACCAAAACGTGGTGGTAATTATAGCTTCTTCCTGCGTGCACTCAGAATCTGCAGCAACGAGTTCCTTGAGGAAGAATGCACTATAATTGAACAAGTATTTTCCAAACTCCACTATCCTCGTCACTTCATCAGAGACTGCAGACGGCGAGCATTAAACATCTTCAACACACCCAGAGAAGACACTGCCGAGAAGAGATACATAGTCCTTCCCACCAACTCCATTGCCAAACATGTTTCCAACATCTTTGCCAAAACATCATTCCAAGTATCTACCTCCACAACCACGACCATCAAGGACATCACCAGTAGTAGGCAGGACAAGCCTCCATCCTCTGCAGGGGTATACATAATCCCTTGTAATGACTGCAACAAGTTATGCGTGGGCGAAACATCAAGGGACCTCCAAACACGTATTTCAGAACACCAATACGCAAGCAGGTCTGACGACACAAGGAATGCCTGCTACAACACCGTAATTCACACAACCACTTGATAAACTACAGAAACTCAAGACTTATCATACAGAAGACAACACTCAATCCAGAAGAATCCTGAATCATCACTTATTTCTATATCCGACAACTTCAACCAGAATAGTGGCTTCTATAACATAGCTGAACCACTTGCCAAGAAACTTCTTCATCGCTATCCCACATAAGAACACTGTAGAAGGTCTGCTCACAAACTTATCCAATCTTGGTGCATCATAGAGAATCTTGCAACCCCTACTGTCAACCAGATGCTAGATACTGCAAAAAAGTAAGCTTCCTGGCCGCCTTGCTTGCAAGATTGACATCGTGGTCCTTCATAGTCAATTTGGAGACAAATTTCACTCCAAAGATATCAACTTCTTCCTCTCTCTCTCTCTCTCCTATTCCACTTCCTCTTCCTCTTCATCTTCCTTCTCCTCCTCCTCCTCCCTCATCTTCCCCCTTGCTTTTCCCAGCACTTCCCTTCCCTCTCTCCCTTTGTACCCCCTAACCTTCCCATCTCTCTCTCCCCTACCACTATCCCCCTCCCACTTTCTATCCCTGTCCCCCTCCCTGCCTCTCTTCCCCTCCCCCTCCCTACAACAACCCCCCCCACACACATGCACTCCCTCTTAAAAATACATTAGCTCTTCTTTCAGTGGAAGAAAAATAGGCTACCAAAAAGCAGGATGGAGAATCAGGGGACTGGTGGGTGAATATGCGAGGGGAGAACCTGGGAGAAAAGATTGGGAGCCAGAGTTCACAGGAAGGGAGGAAGAGTTTGGCAAGAAAATGGAGGAGAGGAAAGCTGCAGAAAGCAGGATGTGGGAGTTACAAGTCATAGCAGCAGAAGCTAAGATACAGAGCTTAGAAGAAGAACTAAAAATCTGAAACAGCCTCAGGAGCCATAAGACAGTACAGCCACGACATCAGGAACTGTTACGTCAGTCACAAAGGAGGGGACTGTAGGAAGCAAAGGAGCTATACTGTATGCGAAGGCCCTATCAGAACCTCGTTGGGCCCAGGAAAAGATGGGGAGAACCGCAAGAACAAATGAGGGGATGAAAAACAGTGAAGGAGCTAAACTATACACAAAGGCTCTAACAGACAACTGCCGTGCCCAGGAATGGCTGAGCACAGGGACATCAGCTAGGGAAGAGACTGATGGAAGGAATGCTTCAATGGCAGGAACTAAATCATCTCAGGGGATGCTCAGGAAAGTACAGTGGGAGGACGAAAGGGAGAGGTCTGTTTTTGTCAATGGCCTCCAGGAAGTTGAAAGGGAAACTTATGAAGCAAGAATACAGGAGGAGAAAAAAATGATTGAAAGTATCATGAAAAACCAATAGGACAGGATAACATGACCCAGCTGACAATTTTTTGGAGAACTGGGTGGTTTGCTAGAGGAAAAAAACGATCAAAGTGATTTTCAAGGCAGAGTCAACTTGAAACCGGATCCTGCTGGAGAAAGCACAACTAAGGGAAAAAGAAAGGAAGATACTGCAAGATAGGGTGCAACGACGCAAGGAGAAATGGGAGGCAAGGATGGAGGAAAGCAGGAGAACCCAGACCCAGGGCTCATGCTCCCCCAAACCCACCATTCTCCCCAAACCAGAGTTTTAGAAAATAAGTTGAAGGTTTGGTACATGATCTCGGATGGAATAACAAATAAATATGAGGAGCGGCATGAATCAAATCAAATCAAGTTTATTCTATATAAGGGTTACAATGTGGGGCTTACAGGATTTGGATATTGTGTAGTTTACATGTTATAAAATACTAATTACAGAGGGGGCCACTAGGACACCTAGCATGGCTAGGCATTTTGGGCAGACTTAGATTAATTCTTAACATTAAATCCTTACAGATTATGGTATTAAGTCTAGGTGACTACATTATAATTTGTGAGTCTAGCAATGTGAATGCTTTTGTTTTGGCACAATACAAGGTATCTATATTGGAGTATCATAGGCAAATATGACTAGTTAGGATTCATTATTTTAAGATTATGATTAGTATTTCTGCGCTATAGTGAGTGGGTGAGTGAGTGTAATTGTGAACCAGCAGGTGGTTATCATGTGGTTAGTTGTCGGGGTGTATCAGGGAGATAAGATGTTTTCTAACTGTAGTTTTGAAAGTGATGAGTGTATCTGCAGTTCTAGAGTTTTCAAGTAGGGTGTTCCAGATTTTAGGTCCTTTGAAATACATTGAATTTTTGTAAAGGTTTAGTCGGACATGGGGAATGTTATAGAGATGTTTGTGTCTGGTGTTATGCCTGTGGATCCTGTCACAACTATCAAGAAAGCGTTTTAGGTCAATGTTAATATTGGAATTTAAGGTCCTGTAGATATAGATTGCACAGTAGTAAGTGTGGATGTTCTGAACAGGGAGTAAGTTTAGATCTATGAAGAGTGGGGGAGTGTGTTGCCAGGGATGGGATTTAGTGATTATTCTTACTGAAAGAATCTAAAAGACGTCTCCAGACATCATAGGAGTTACAGAAACATAACTCACTGGGACAATAACAGACGCAATCTTCCCATCTGGATATCAGATACTGAGGAAAGATAGAAGGAACAGAGGGGGGAGGTGGGGTTGCACTGCTCATTGAAAACCGATGGGGACTTCAGGAAATGGAAGTAATGGGCGAGATTGGAAAAAGGGATTACATAGCAGCATGAAAGAAAGGGGTGGGCTGATTGAATTTTCATTGACTGCAAGAAGAGATTAGTGCTGAAGCTAGAGGATCAGGCACGTATAACAGGAAGGGCACTGCAATGGATCAGAGAATACCTGACAGGGAGGCAACGCGAGTCATGATACATGATGAGGTATCACATTGGGCACCTGTAATGAGCAGGATCCCACAGGGGTCAGTCCTAGGACCAGTGGTATTTTTGGTATATGTGAATAACATGACAGAACAAATTGGCTCAGAAGTGGGAGTCCCTGTTTGCAGATGATGTGAAATTAATGAGGAGAATTAAATCAGATGAGGATCAGAGAGGACTACAAAGAGACCTGGACAGGCTGGACACGTGGTCCAGCAACTGTGTCCCAGAATTTAACCTAGCTAAATCTAAAGTCAGGAAGATCGGGGTAGGGCCAAGAAGACTGCAAACAGAGTATAGGCTAGGTAGCTAAAGCCTGCAAACCTCACTCAAGGAGAAAGATCTTGGGGTGAGTATAATACCGAGCACATCTCTGGAAGCACACATTAACCAGATAACTGCTGCAACATATGGAAGCCTGGCAAACCTGAGAATAGCGTACCGATACCTCAGTAAGAAATCATTCAAGACTCTGTACACAGTGTACCTCAGGCCCATACTGGAGTATGCAACACCAGTTTTGAACCCACACCTGGTTAAGCACATCAAGAAATTAGAGAAAGTGCAAAGGTTTGCCACAAGACAAGTTCCAGAGTTAACGGGAGTGTCTTACTAAGAAAGGTTAAATGAAATCGGCCTGACGACACTGGAGGACAGGAGTGTTAGGGTAGACATGATAACGACATACAAAATACTGCGAAGAATCAATCAATCCAGTTTATTCTCCATAAAGATTACAATGCGGGGTTTACAAGTTTTGGATATTGTGTGGTTTACAGGTTATAAAATACTAATTACATAGGGGGCCACTAGGACACCTAGCATGGTTAGGCATTTCGGGCAGACTTCGATTAATTCTGAACTCTAAATTGTTACAGATTATGGAGTAAGTTGGTATTTAGGCTAAGTGACTACATTATAGTTTGTGAGTTTAGCAATGTGAATGCTTTTGTTTTGGCACAATACACAGGTTCTATATTGGAGTATCACAGGCAAACTTATGACTAGTTGGGATTCATTATTTTATGATTATGTTTATGATTGTGTTTATAGTCAAATGGGTGAGTGAAAGTGTGAACAGGTGGTTTTCGTGTAGTTAGTTGTCAGGGTGTATCAGGAGATAAGATGTTGTCTAATGGTAGTTTTGAAAGTGATGAATGTGTCTGCAGTTCTAGAGCTTTCAGGTAGGGTGTTTCAGATTTTAGGCCCTTTGGCATACATTGAATTTTTGTAAAGGTTTAGTCAGACATGGGGAATGTCATAGAGATGCTTTTGTCTGGTGTTATGCCTGTGGGTCCTGTCACAACTATCAAGAAAACATTTTAGGTCAAGGTTAATATTGGAATTTAAGGTTCTGTAGATGTAGATTGCACAATAGTAAGTGCGGATGTTCTGAACAGGGAATAAGTTTAGATCTATGAATAGTGGGGGGTAGGGGGTGTTGCCAGGGATGGGATTTAGTGATTATTCTTACTGCAGCTTTTTGTTGGGTTATTATTGGCTTTAGGTGTGTTGCTGCAGTTGATCCCCAAGCACAAATAGCATAGGTGAGGTATGGATAAATGAGTGAATGGTGTAGTGTGAGAAGAGCAGTTTACGGCATGTAGTATCGTATCTTGGAGAGGATCCCAACTGTTTTGAATACTTTTTTTGGTTATGTGTTAGATAATGGTGCTGAAATTCAGGAATAGATGAAGTGGACAGAGACAGGATGTTCCGAAGATGAGACACAGACACAAGGGGTCACAATTGGAAATTGAATACTCAGATGAGTCAAAGGGATGTTAGGAAGTATTTCTTCAGCCATGGAGTTGTCAGGAAGTGGAAGAGTCTGGCAAGTGATGTAGTGGCGGCAGGAACCATACATAGGTTTAAGAAGAGGTATGATAAAGCTCATGGAGCAGGGAGAGAGAAGACCCAGTAGTGGTCAGTGAAGAGGGAGGGCCAGGAGCTGAGTCTCAACCCCTGCAATCACAAAGAGGTAAGTACAAATAGGTGAGTACACACACACACGCATACATATATACACACACACACACACACACACACACACACACAAGGGAGCAGAGGCGCTATGTGTACCCCCTAACAGCAATATTCAATACATCTATCGAAACAGGGAGATTGCCTGAGGCATGGAAGACAGCAAATGTAGTCCCAATCTTTAAAAAGGAGACAGACATGAAGCATTAAACTACAGACCAGTGTCACTGACATGTATAGTATGCAAAATCATGGAGGAAGATTATCAGGAGAAGAGTGGTGGAACACCTAGAAAGGAATGATCTCATCAACAGCAGCCAGCATGGTTTCAGGGACAGGAAATCCTGTGTCACAAACCTACTGGAGTTCTATGACATGGTGACAGCAGTAAGACAAGAGAGAGAGGGAGGGGTGGGTGGATTGCATTTTCTTGGACTGCAAGAAGGCGTTTGACACAGTTCCACACAGAGATTGGTGCAAAAACTGGAGGACCAAGCAGGGATAACAGGGGAAGGCACTACAATGGATCAGGGAATACTTGTCAGGAAGACAGCAGCGAGTCATGGTACGTGGCGAGGTGTCAGAGTGGGCACCTGTGACCAGCGGGGTCCCGCAGGGAGGGTCAGTCCTAGGACCAGTGCTGTTTCTGGTATTTGTGAACGACATGACGGAAGGAATAGACTCTGAGGTGTCCCTGTTTGCAGATGACGTGAAGTTGATGAGAAGAATACACTCGATCGAAGACCAGGCAGAACTACAAAGGGATCTGGACAGGCTGCAGAACTGGTCCAGCAATTGGCTCCTGGAGTTCAATCCCACCAAGTGCAAAGTCATGAAGATTGGGGAAGGGCAAGAAGGCCGCAGACGGAGTACAGTCTAGGGGTCAGAGACTACAAACCTCACTCAAGGAAAAGATCTTGGGGTGAGTATAACACCAGGCACATCTCCTGAAGCGCACATCAACCAAATAACTGCTGCAGCATATGGGCGCCTAGCAAACCTCAGAACAGCATTCCGACATCTTAATAAGGAATCGTTCAGGACCCTGTACACCGTATACGTTAGGCCCATATTGGAGTATGCGGCACCAGTTTGGAACCCACACCTAGCCAAGCACGTAAAGAAACTAGAGAAAGTGCAAAGGTTTGCAACAAGACTAGTCCCAGAGCTAAGAGGTATGTCCTACGAGGAGAGGTTAAGGGAAATCAACCTGACTGACACTGGAGGACAGGAGAGATAGGGGGACATGATAACGACATACAAAATACTGAGAGGAATTGACAAGGTGGACAAAAACAGGATGTTCCAGAGATTGGACACAGTAACAAGGGGACACAGTTGGAAGCTAAAGACACAGATGAATCACAGGGATGTTAGGAAGTATTTCTTCAGCCACAGAGTAGTCAGTAAGTGGAATAGTTTAAGGGCGATGTAGTGGAGGCAGGATCCATACATAGCTTTAAGCAGAGGTACGATAAAGCTCACGGCTCAGGGAGAGTGACCTAGTAGCGATCAGTGAAGAGGAGGGGCCAGGAGCTCGACTCGACCCCGCAACCTCAACTAGGTGAGTACAACTAGGTGAGTACACACACACACACACACACACACACACACACACACACACACACACACACACAGTTTTATGACAAGGTGACAGAAGTAAGACAAGAGAGAGAGGGGTGGATCGACTGCATTTTTTTGGACTGCAAGAAGGCCTTCGACAAAGTTCCTCACAAGAGGTTACTGCAAAAGCTAGAGGATCAGGCACAAATAACAGGAAAGGCACTGCAATGGATCAGGGAATACCTGACAGGGAGGCACCAATGAGCCATGGTACATGACGAGGTGTCAGAGTGGGCGCCTGTGACAAGCGGGGTTCCACAGGGGTCAGTCCTAGGACCTGTGCTGTTTTTGGTATATGTGAACGACTTAACGGAAGGGATAGACTCAGAAGTGTCCTTGTTTGCAGATGATGTGAAGTTAATGAGAAGAATCAAATCGGATGAGGATCAGGCAGGACTACAAAGAGACCTGGACAGGCTACAAGCCTGGTCCAGCAACTGGCTCCTTGAGTTTAACCCTGCCAAATGCAAAGTCATGAAGATTGGGGAATGGCAAAGAAAACCGCAGACACAATATAGTTTAGATGGCCAAAGACTGCAAACCTCACTCAAGGAAAAAGATCTGGGGGTGAGTATAACACCGAGCATATCTCCTGAGGCGCACATCAATCAGATAACTGCTGCAGCATACGGGCGCCTGGCAAACCTACGGATAGCGTTCCGATACCTCAGTAAGGATTCGTTCAAGACTCTGTATACCATTTACGTCAGGCCCATACTGGAGTATGTAGCACCAGTTTGGAATCCACACCTAGTCAAGCACGTCAAGAAACTAGAGAAAGTGCAAAGGTTTGCAACAAGACTAGTCCCAGAGCTACGGGGATTGACCTACGAAGAAAGGTTGAGGGAAATCGGCCTGACGACACTTGAGGACAGGAAGGTCAGGGAAGACATGATAACGACATATAAAATACTGCACGGAATATACAAGGTGGACAAAGACGGTATGTTCCAGAGAAGGGACACAGACACAAGAGGTCACAATTGGAAGTTGAAGACTCAGATGAATCAAAGGAATGTTAGGAAGTATTTCTTCAGTCATAGAGTAGTCAGGCCGTGAAATAGCCTAGAAAGTGACGTAGTGGAGGCAGGGAGAGAGAGAACCTAGTAGCAATCAGCGAAGAGGCGGGGCCAGGAGCTATGACTCGACCCCTGCAACCACAAATAGGTGAGTACAAATAGGTGAGTACACACACACACACTAGTAACTACAGTGCCGACAGGAAGGTAGGGGAAGCAAATACCATGATTGTGGAGAACCATCGCACAGCTGCAAATACGTGGGATCCAGGTGCCGGACGTATAGTACTGAGCCTTTCTGTGGTTGTATGGGGGAGTTTGGGTCTGGTCCTGCAACAATGATAGCTGAGGGTCTTAAACCCTGCTCTGGAGACCTGAATAGCATAATAGAACACTCAACACTTAGCAAGGGAAAGTAACTGGACTTTAGCGGTGCTTCAGTGGTGCACACAGGCACATAGGTCAGGAAAAACACACCCATATTGTAAGCAAGTTTATTCAGGCATACACAAATACTATGCATAGATTGTCATAAATAGTAGCATAGTTGTTGAGAACCTAGTGTAAAGAAACTGGGGAGAGCCCAAAAAGCCAGACAGTGATTTATTTTACTGCTAAATTAAGGTAGAATCCAGGAAAGAAGGCTCGGGTGACAGGATAGTAACGCACACACATGTATATGTGCACACATGAATATAAGAGGGCCATAAATTCAAACACACAAACTTGTAGTCCCTACCCTGTCGGATACCTCTATTCCTTCCTCCCTTTCCCCTCCCACACCCTCTCCCACACCCTCTCACCCAAACTTTCACACATACTCTCACCCACACTCTCTCACTCACACTCTCTCACACACTCTTATTCCATCTCTCTCTCTCCCTCTCCCATATTCCACTTTCTCTCCCTCTTGCTTCTCCTCTTCCTTCTCCTCCTCCCTCTCCTTCTTTGTTGCAGAGCCTACTGGGCCTACAAACACTGTAAAGGCTGATCCTACCCAACTCACACACTCTCAATTCACACTCTCACATTCCCTCTCTCATGCTCTCGCTCTCCCACTCTCTCTCAAACTCCCTCACATGCTCTCACACTATCTCTCCCACACTCTTCCTCACACTCTCTCCCTTGCTCCCACTCTCACACTCTCTCGCTCTCTCTCACAATCTCACACTCTCTCACTCAGAGACTCTCACACTCACACTTCCTCACTCCCTCACACTCTCACACTCATACTCTCTCAGCCTCTTGCATTCCCCCACACGCCCACACTCTTGCACACACTCTCATGCTCCCTCGCACTCCCTCAAACTCTCACACACTCTCCCACTCACTAGCACTCACACTCTCTCACTCATACCCACATTCTCTCACTCACTCTCTCACTCCCACTTTCTTACTCACACTTTCTCAATCACACTTTGTCAGTCACACTCTCACTGAGACACTCTCACTCACACACACACTCTCTCTCTCCTATTCCATTTTCTCTCCCTCTTCATCTTCCTTTTCCTCCTCCCTACTCCTCCTACTCCCATACCCCCATTGCTATTCCCCCGTGTCCTCTCTAGCCTTCCCCCATCTCTCTTCCCTCTGCCACTGTCCCCCCTCCCGCTCATTATCCTTTCCCCCTCCCTGCCTCCTCCCCCTCTCTCCCTCGCTGCCTCCACCCCCTCTCCCTCCCTACAACATGCCCCTCCACACACTCTTGGCATAAGCTCTTCCTTCTGTGGAAGAAGAATAGGACACCAAAAATCAGGAGGGAGAACCAGAGAACTGGTGGATGAAGCTGTGAGGGGTGAACCTGGAAGAGAAGACTCGGAGGCAGAGCTCACGAGAAGGGAGGAGGCTTGGGGGAGGAGGAGTGGGGGAGGAGGAGTGGGGGAGGAGGGGTGGGGGAGGAGGCTGGAAGAGCTCAGCAAGAAAATGGAAGAGAAAATAACCGAGGAGAGCAGGATATAGGAGTTACAAATCACAGCAGCAGAAACTAAGATACAGAGCTTAGTAGAAGAACTAAAAAGTCTGAAACAGCCTAAAGAACCAAAGGACAGTACAACCACGACACCAAGAACTGCTACATCAGCCACAGGTGAGGGGATTGTAGGAAACAAAGGTGCTATACTCTATGTGATGACTATCAGACCCAAGTAGGGCCCTGGAAAAGACAGGAAGAGGGGACCAAAGATGAGAGAGCTAAGTTATACACAGAGGCTCTAACAAACAACTGCCGTATCCAGGAACAGATAAGCACAGGGACACCAGATAGCGAAGAGACAGTAGGAGGAACCATGTCAGTGGCAAGGACTAATTCATATCGGAGGATGCCCAGGGAAGTACAGTGGGAGGACGAAAGGGAGAGGGCAGTTTTTGCCTATGGGCTCCAAGAAGTACATGGGGAAACTTACAAAGCTAGGAAACAGAAGGAAAAAAAATTAATGAAAGCATCATGAAAGCAATAGGAGACGACAACATGACCCAGCTGATAAATTTTCGGAGAACTGGGTGGTTTGCGAGAGGAAAAAAACATTCAAAGTGATTTTCAAGGCAGAGTCAGCCCTAAACCGGATCCTGCAGGAGAAAGCACACCTAAGGGACAAACTGGAGTACCGGAGTGTGTATCTCAACCGAGACAGAACACAAGAAAGGATGATACTGAAGGAGACGGTGTAATATTGCAAGGAGGAATGGGATGCAAGGAAGGAAGGGAACAAGGGAAACTAGACCCAGGTGGATGAACAAACACAACCCCCTCCAGTATCACCCACAGAAGGAACCCAACCATGGCAATCCCAAAGCAATTAAACAACCTAACCCAAAACCCACTCACTGTACCCTCTGCCCTCATCCCCTTCAGCACAAACCCCACCTCCACAGAAACCCACAGTAACTGGCACACTGTACCCTCTCCTCCCATCCCCCTCACCACAAACCCCACCCCTACAGTAACCCACAGCAACCTACACACTGTACCCTCTTTCTCCATCCCCCTCACCACAACCCCCACCCCCACTGTAACCCCCATAGGCCCTCTCTATCCCATCCCCTTCACCACAATCCCCACCCCCACTGAAACCTCCCATAGGCCCTCTGCCCTCACCCACCACACCAGAGACCCAACCCTTACAGCATCCCCTTACATGCCCCCACCAGGGCACCTGCTCCCCATACCCACCATTCTCAATGGACGGCAGTCATTGAAAAAAAGTTGAAGGTTTGGTACACGAATGTAGATGGAATAGCGAATAAATGTGAAGAGTGGCATGAAAGAATGAAGGAGATGTCCCCAGACATCATAGCAGTCACAGCAACGAAACTTACTGGGACAAAACAGATGTAATCTTCCCACCCGGATATCGGATCTTGAGGAAGGATAGAAGGAGCAGAGCAGGAGGTGTGATTGTACTGCTCATTAAAAACTGGTGGGGATATCATGAAATGGAAGGAATGGACGAGATTGGAGAAAGGGATTACATAGTAGGTAGAGTTCAGTCAAGGGAACATCAGGTAGTCATTGCAGTGATGTATAACCCACCACAGAACTGCAGGAGGCCAAGAGAGAATATGATGAGTACAACAGAGCAATGGTGGACACACTAGCCGAGGTGGCAAGAAGAGTTCACTCGAGTAGAGCACAGTTACAGGTTATGGGCGACATCAACCACAGGGAGATTGACTGGGAAAACCTGAAGCCACATGGAGGTCCCAAAACATGGAGAGCCAAGATGATGGATGTGGTACTGGAAAATCCCATACACCAAAATGTTAGGGACACTACCAGAGAGAGAGGGGAGGATAAACCAGCAAGACTGGACCTTGTGTTCACCCTGAGTAGCTCACACATTGAGGACATCACATATGAAAGGCCCCTTGGAACTAGTGACCATGTGGTTCTGAGCTTTGAATACATCATAGAGCTACAAGTGGAGAGAGTAACAAGAGTAGAAAGGGAAAAGCCAAACTATAAAAGAGGAGACTACACAGGTATGAGGACCTTCCTGCAGGAGGTTCAGTGGGAAAGAGAATTGGTAGGAAAGTCAGTAAACGAAATGCTGGATTACATAACTAACAAAATGCAAGGAGGCAGAAGAAAGGTTTGTTCCCAAGGGTAACAGAAATAATGGAAAGACCAGAATGAGCCCTTGGTTTACCCAAATGAGTAGGGAGGCGAAAACTAAGTGTGGTAGAGAATGGAAAAAGTACAGAAGGCAAAAGACCCAGGAAAATAGAGAGATTAGTCAACGAGCCAGAAACGAGTATGCACAGATAAGGAGGGAGGCCCAGCGGCAGTGCTAAAACAAAAAAGCATCGAAAGTCAAGTCTGACCAAGACTGCTTTATAGCCACATCAAGAGGAAGACAACAATCAACGACCAGGTGATCAGGCTGAGGAAGGAAGGTGGGGAACTCACAAGAAATGACCAAGAAGTATGTGAAAAGCTCAACATGAGATTTCAGGAAGCAGTTATAGTGGACGCAGAAGGGACACTGGAAAGACAAAGCAGTGGGGTACACCAACAAGAGATATACCAACAAGGGTTGGATGAAATACACACAACCGAGGAGGTGAAGAAGCTCCTAAGTGACCTTGATACCTCCGTGGGTCCTGAGAGAGGGAGCAGAGACACTACATGTGCCATTAATCACAATTTTCAACACATCCCTTGAAATTGGGCAATTTCCTGAGGTATGGAAGACGGCAAATGTAGTCCCCATCTTTAAGAAAGGAGACAGAAACGAAGTACTAAGTTATAAACCAGTGTCACTAATGTGTATAGTATGCAAAATCTTGGTGAAGATTATCAGGAGGAGAGTGGTGGAGCACCTGGAGTAGAACTAGGTTATAAATGACAACCAGCACGGATTCGTGGAAGGCAAATCTTATGTCACAAACCTACTGGAGTTTTATGGCAAGGAAACTGAAATAAGATAGGAGAGGGAGGGGTGGGTTGATTGCATTTTCTTCGACTGCAAGAAGGCCCTCGACACAGTTCCTCACAAGAGATTAGTACAGAAGCTGGAGGATCATGCACGTATAACAGGAAGGGCACTGCAGTGGATCAGAGACTACTTAACAGGGAGGCAACAACGATTTATGGTAATTTATGAGGTATCACAGTGGGCGCCTGTGACGAGCAGGGTCCCACAGGGGTCAGTCCTAAGACCAGTGCTATTCTTGGTATATGTGAATGACATGACGGAAGGGATAGACTCGAAAGTGTCCCTGTTTGCAGAGGTTGTGAAGTTAATGAGGAGAATTAAATCAGATGCGGATCAGACAGGTCTACAAAGAGACCTGGACAGGCTGGACGCGTGGTCCAGCAACTGGCTCCTAGAATTTAACCCCGCCAAATGCAAAATCATGAGGATTGGCGATGGGCAAAGAAGACCGCGGAGTATAGTCTAGGCGATCAAAGACTGCAAACCTCACTCAAGGAGAAAGATCTAGGAGTGAGTATAATACCGAGCACGTGGCCAGAAGCACACATTATCCAGATAACTGCTGCGGCATATGGGCGCCTGGCAAACCTGAGAATAGCGTTCCGATACCTCAGTAAGGAATTGTTCAAGACTCTATACACTGTGCACGTTAGGCCCATACTGGAGTACGCAGCACCACTTTGAAACCCACACCTGGTCAAGCACGTCAAGAAATTAGAGAAAGTGCAGAGGTTTACAACAAGGCTAGTTCCAGAGCTCAGAGAAATCGGTCGGACGACACTGGAGGACAGGAGGGTGAGGAGAAACATAACGACATACAAAAATACTGCGTGGAATAGATAAAGTGGACAGAGACAGGATGTTCCAGAAAGGGGACACAGAAAGATGGGGTCACAATTGGAAACCGAAGACTCAGATGAGCACAAAGGGATGTTAGGAAATTATTTCTTCAGCCACAGAGTTGTTAGGAAGTGGAATAGTCTGGCAAGCGATATAGTGGAGGGGGGAACCATACATAGTTTTAAGACGAGGTATGATAAAGTTCATTGAGCAGGAAGAGGGAGGTCCCGGTAGCGGTCAGTGAAGAGGCGGGGCCAGGAGCTGAGTCTCGACCCCTGCAACAGCAACTAGGTGAGTACAATTAGGCGAGTATACACAGACGCACACACATACACACACACACACACACACACACACACACACACACACACACACACACACACACACACACACACACACACACAAACACACACCTAGCCAAGCACGTGAAGAAACTAGAGAAAGTGCAAAGGTTTGCAACAAGACTAGTCCCAGAGCTAAGAGGTATGTCCTACGAGGAGTGGTTAAGGGAAATCAACCTGACGACACTGGAGGACAGGAGAGATAGGGGGGACATGATAACGACATACAAAATACTGAGAGGAATTGACAAGGTGGACAAAGACAGGATGTTCCAGAGATTGGACACAGTAACAAGGGGACACAGTTGGAAGCTGAAGACACAGATGAATCACAGGGATGTTAGGAAGTATTTCTTCAGCCACAGAGTAGTCAGTAAGTGGAATAGTTTGGGAAGCGATGTAGTGGAGGCAGGATCCATACATAGCTTTAAGCAGAGGTATGATAAAGCTCACGGCTCAGGGAGAGTGACCTAGTAGCGATCAGTGAAGAGGCGGGGCCAGGAGCTCGGACTCGACCCCCGCAACCTCAACTAGGTGAGTACAACTAGGTGAGTACACACACTAAGGGGAATGTCCTATGAAGAAAGGTTAAGGGAAATCGGTCTGACAACACTGAAGGACAGGAGGGTCTGGGGAGACATGATAACGACATACAAAATACTGCGTGGAATAGACAGGGTGGACAGAGACAGGATGTTCCAGAGATGGGACACAGAAAGAAGGGGTCACAATTGGAAGCTGAAGACTCAGATGAGTCAAAGGGATGTTAGGAAATATTTCTTCAGTCATAGAGTAGTTAGGAAGTGGAATAGTCTGGCAAGCGATGTAGTGGAGGCAGGAACTATACATAGTTTAAAGACGAGGTATGATAAAGCTCATGGAGCAGGGGGTGAGGGGACCTAGTAGCGGTCGGTGAAGAGGCGGGGCCAGGAGCTGAGTCTCGACCCCTGCAACCACAATTAGGTGAATACAATTAGGTGAGTACACACACACACACACACACACACACACACACACGCACACACACACACATACACACACACACACACACACACACACACACACACACACACACACACACACACACACACACACGCACACACACACACACACACACACACACACGGCGGGGCCAGGAGCTAGGACTCGACCCCTGCAACCACAAATAGGTGAGTACACACACACACACACACACACACACACACACTCAAACTCGCACCACACACATGCAGACATATGCGCTTCTAGTTAGGCAGACACATAGACAGGCTTAGCGTTTATGAACAAGTGCTTTTGACAGCCGGTAGTTAACTAACTTACCCTGGTACCTACTTACTGCAGGTGAACAGGAACAGAAGGTGTAATGACACAGGCGCATCATTACTACTCGTACCAAGGATCAAATGTCTGCGATCTAGTAAGTTTGTTCAGGTATACCCAAATTCACTTACATAAATCATACACAGCAGCATATGTGTAGAGAACCTAAAATAACACAAAAAAGTCAAAGTGACTTATTTCCAGTGGGGTCCTTTTAATCCCTTATTATTATACTATAAAGGAGATAATATCTTATTATTATACTATTAAGGAGATAATATCTTATTATTATACTATAAAGGAGATAATATCTTATTATTATACTATAAAGGAGATAATATCTTATTATTATACTATAAAGGAGATAATATCTTATTATTATACTATAAAGGAGATAATATCTTATTATTATACTATAAAGGAGATACACTTGGAATAAGGTCAAATAAGTTATTTATATTTACATGGGTGTTAGCTAGAAAAAAATTAAAAATTATACTTCTCCGTTTCTGTCGCTGCATTCATTAGGCATCTTTTGGATCTCTTCTTGAACTAGTTGCTGCTATGACTGGCTTCGACAAGTACAGGCAGTCTGTTCCATTCCTTTATTACTATACAATATAAGGTGTCTCATGCCTGGGTACTGATTGTGGGTACTACAAAGTTGTGCTCTCTCGACCTAGCACTATTATCGCTTTGGCTCCCAGCCTACACAAAATTGGCAGCAAGATATTCTGGACACTGTGAGCATTTTTATAAACTTGATTTAACTTCAGTTGTTTTACTTTGTCTTCAGCATTCACCATATCCATTTGTAGTAATTCATCCTGGCCTACATGTTCTCTTGCATCCAGGTACAGGATGAATTTTACCATTTTGTTCTGGGTGATTTACAGTCTTTCATTTTTTTATTTTGTCTAGGCAGAGTACCATGAAGAGTAAGCGTACTCCATATGACATTGTATGAGGGCTAGACATATGGTCCTGCGAGCCTCAGTAGGCAGGCACTGTGCTTGTCTGTAGAGGAACTTCAATCTGGCGTTCACTTTCTTTACTACACTGTTCGCTATCAATTCTCCTGACATGCGTGGGTCAAAGAAGATTCCCAGATACTTTACTGAGGAAACTGAAGTGATGGGTTCCCCATTACACCAGACATTAAAATTATTTGTCCTTCTCAGTTTATGTTTCGTGCCAAAAAGTATGGCTTCCGTTTTCCCGAGCCAAGAGACGCCTAAAACGATCAGTATAGATTGAGGACTTTTCACTACAGAATCACGCCCTACCACTCTATACTTGTTTGGAACGAAACAATTCCTAAATAACATAAACTGACATACAACTTATTTCTTTTTTTACAACTCAGTTTACAACGAAAGTGGAAGGGGAAAAAATCCAGCGTTTCGCGGATCCTGTGAAACCAAATCTGTAGATATTATAGAAACGGAAAAAATGAAGGAAAAAAGGAGAAGGAAGAATACAAGGAATTACACAGTTGTTTAGAACTATTCAACTGAATGTAAGGTTTGGGATCCAGAGTAAGACATAAGAACATGAGAAATATGAAACACTGCAGCAGGCCTACTGGCCCATACTAGTCACGCCTTTCCAAACCCAAACCCACTAATATAAATATTTTCCCAACCTATACTATGAATAACAATAGGCCTACAGGTAAGCGAAATGGGGCAAACGAGTAAGCAAATAATAAAACATAAACATTAAACAAATTAAGTAAAGATAATGTAAGATCACAGCAGACAAAATGTCGTATTGAGTACTCATAGTGTAGCAACAAACATTAAATAAGAGGCTGGCTTGAACAAAGTGACAGACCACAGAAACTAAACCTCACAATTTACTGGGCACTTCATCATTAAGGTTTCTTTGTTTGAATACACATTGAGCGCTCCTTCACCTGAAAACATACTGGTCTCCTCACCATGAAGACTGCTACGTCTCTCATTATTTTATTGTTTCATAGTCTCTCACTGTTTCAGTGCCATATGTAGCTCATATCTCGTGGGTGATATGTTCATTGGCAAATTATGTGGTTTCCTTTCTCTCACCACTGTTGTCCATAAAATGGTTCCTGAGGTCGCTGTAAATATCACTACCATGCTCACCCTCCTACTAACCTAGTTTAGCAAATAGGCTAATTTTAGATAACAAATGAGACTTCGCAATAAATAATGCAACCCACACAGCACTAGCATAATGCACAACTTAATAAACAATATACAATAAAAGAAACATAAGCCCTCTAAGTAAGTCTAGTAAAAAACCTATAGAAAGCTAGCGAGTTACATTT
Organism: Cherax quadricarinatus; assembly: GCF_038502225.1. Lineage (NCBI taxonomy): Eukaryota > Metazoa > Arthropoda > Malacostraca > Decapoda > Parastacidae > Cherax > Cherax quadricarinatus. The sequence continues at coordinate 47,278,592 of NC_091299.1, read as the reverse complement.
ATTTATTTTATTTATTTTTGTTAAGCGCTAAACCCAAGTGAGTCATTCAGCGAAAGACGTGTTGGAGGCTCGATCCTCCGTCTGGTGAGCGCCAGACAGACGCGCTTCCAAATAAACTTGAAAAGATGAAAAAACGATAGGCACACAAAGTGAAGACTAGCTAAAAAATAAAAGACACAGTTAGTGTCAGAAATAATGGTGAAATAAAGGGAAAATTGATGATTAATAATGGGTTAGAAATTATTGTCCTGACAAGTGCACAAGAGCCATGATCTCTAAAGGTAAGTAAATAAAAGTTGGAACAAGAATGATCAGTGTGGAGGAAGGAAATGACCAGCTTAGGCCATCAGGCTTAAGCTGGGTGAAAAAAGAATGAAGAGCTGGGTGAAAAAGAATGAAAACGTACAAAAACACATAATCGTAGAGGAATAAAAATACATGTTACAATAAAAAATAATTGGAACATTGTAAAACAAGAATAATGGAATAAATACTAAAAACATTTAACATGGAAATGAAGACAATATAGCATTGGAAATGTAGGAGGCACAGTAAAATATTCATTTATATTAAACGGCATAATAATATGGATAAATGAACAAACAAATTTGGAAGTGACAAGAAAAAAAATTGTGCTAAAAACACATACTAAGAAGTAAATATTAGATAAAAATATCCTGGAAATGGGAAGTACAATGCTTGCGCTTTAAAGGAGGGGTTCGAGATATTGGCAGTTTGGAGGGATATGTTGGGTATCTTATACGTATATGCTTCTAAACTGTTGTATTCTGAGCACCTCTGCAAAAACAGTGATAATGTGTGAATGTGGTGAAAGTGTTAAATGATGATGAAAGCATTTTCTTTTTGGGGATTTTCTTTCTATTTTGGGTAACCCTGCCTCGGTGGGAGACGGCCGACTCGTTGTAAAAAAAAATATATCTCTTCTTATCAAATCATATCCTGCCAAAAGAAAAAAAAACTGAAGTTTATTTTAGCGACTTTAACAGATAACTACAATCTATGCTTAACAGTTTCCCCCCCCACTTAAAGAATTTTTTGTAATGGATGGAGATTTCAGCATCAGATCATAAACTCATTTGACTACCTAAAATACATTATATTAAAGGTTTTTCCAGTACTGGGAAGTTGAAGAATTTAGTGCATCTGTAACTCTTGGGTGTCCTTATTTTGAAGCTGCTTCGCCAACTGTTTTGTTTCTCTCAGTTAGATAAAGATATAAGCAGGGAACGAGCAAGATGAGGTAAACAGTTCAACAGTGTTGAGTCAACGAAGGTGTTCAGAAGGCGTTCGGTACGCATAAGATAATAATTACCTTATAAAGGTTGAGGGACTGATTATCACACCTTCTACTGTCTTCTGTATATAATCTCTGTACTGCATTAAAAAGCAACAGATTGACGAAAAGTCTTCAATATAAAGTTACAAAAAATTATAAATGATATGATGATAAGGAAACACTGTTGATATGGACACTCCTTACAGTATACTGGGAGGGATACACGTGACGACACCGGGAGTGGTGTCGTCACGTGTATCCCTCGTTAAGAGTGAATTCACCACTCGTGGCGAAATGTTTCCTTAAATAAAAATCCAGAACTGTCTACTAGTGTCCTTTTCCACACAGAAAAAATAACCATGACAGAGAGACACAACAAAACCATAAATAAATCATACCTAGCAATATATATAACTCTGTCAGAGCCGTCCATTTATTTTGAGTCTTGGTAAAATGAAACTCAGAAGTTACACTTTCTCTCTTCTCTACAGGGTTGTCCACAGTTTTCAAATAATACCAATGTACTTTTTATCCTCTCATATATTTTAAAATAGTCTTAAGCATTATGGAATCTATCTTATTATGAAAAAGCAGGTGCACATTTCATAAATAACGTTCAACTCCGTAAAGGAAAGTCTATACGATGTTTCTATCCGTTCTGGATCATCACCATGGTGTTTAAGACCTTCTAATGCCATAATCAAGCCAAGTGAGACAACTCAAATGTTTAAAGTTTTCTCATGACAACGTGAGTTATTTTTGTGTAGTTTTTAGCTGTGGTATTGTGCTACGAGGCTCATTTAAATTATGCATAATTCCATTGGAATACTTTCCTACAACTGTCATTATTAAACTCAAACATGACAATCCTAAGATTCATTTTTTTTCCTTAGTGAGGGAGTGCAAAACATCTGAAATATGAGATATATGCATTTAACTTATTCCCTATTATAAGGTCGTGACATTCACAGACCTCTTAAAATACGCCTTGACAGAAAAGAAATTACATGTATTTTAAACTAAAAACAAGACAAGACATAAACCTTTTGATGGCCATCATATAACCATTAAATCAGTGATCCAGTTTCCTGAATTAAGCCTGAATACCTTTCTCCCTTCCCCAACCCCATGAAAATAACAATGATAATGACACAAAACCATTAATATAGATAGTCATGATTTTTGCATAAATTAGTAAATTAAATAATTCAATCTGTTACACAAATATATAGGAATGATATACATTAAGTTGGTCTATTTCCAAAGAGTCTGGCGACAGCATTGATCTATGAAAGGAGAAAATTTGTATATTGTTAGCTGTTGATTAATAGCCGTTATCGTTGTCACCGAAAAAAAACACTAATCATAAATTACTCACCTATAAAGCTGGTACAAAAGATATACTATGTCCGCTGGTTACATAGACGGAAATGCTTATAGTATACAGACCGTATGTTCATATAAAGATTATCCGTTCAGACTTTAAATATATGAGCCATGACAATTCACAGCAATATATATTGATTCCATGAAGTAACTATATATCAGATTTGAGGATAAAGCTTTTTCACTTGATAACACTGCACTGACCAACACTGTCACTGCTTGATAACACTGCACTGACCAACACTGTCACTGCTTGATAACATTGCACTGACCAACACTGCCACTGCTTGATAACACTGCACTGACCAACACTGTCACTGCTTGATAACACTGCACTGACCAACACTGTCACTGCTTGATAACACTGCACTGACCAACACTGTCACTGCTTGATAACACTGCACTGACCAACACTGCCACTGCTTGATAACACTGCACTGACCAACACTGTCACTGCTTGATAACACTGCACTGACCAACACTGTCACTGCTTGATAACACTGCACTGACCAACACTGCCACTGCTTGATAACACTGCACTGACCAACACTGCCACTGCTTGATAACACTGCACTGACCAACACTGTCACTGCTTGATAACACTGCACTGACCAACACTGTCACTGCTTGATAACACTGCACTGACCAACACTGTCACTGCTTGATAACACTGCACTGACCAACACTGTCACTGCTTGATAACACTGCACTGACCAACACTGTCACTGCTTGATAACACTGCACTGACCAACACTGCCACTGCTTGATAACACTGCACTGACCAACACTGTCACTGCTTGATAACACTGCACTGACCAACACTCTCACTGCTTGATAACACTGCACTGACCAACACTGTCACTGCTTGATAACACTGCACTGACCAACACTGTCACTGCCTTCACATCATTCTTTCCACAAGCACTGATTTAGTTTATTCACTTGTATTTACTTGCCTTGGCTACATTTTATAACAATATTTTTCTTCTATTTCCTTCTCTCTTAAGTCATACTGGCCAGTTTATCACAGTTCGCACACATAAAAGCCTCGGTGTCGCTGCTTCGTACTAAAATTAGTCTTAGTAAATGAATTAGCCAGAAACGTGAAGCTCTGATACAACAGATAAAGATACATAAGTTTTTTTAATTTTTCACGAATAATTATCTAGGTTCAGGTGAACGGTGCACAGCGGGAATAATTCTGTGTCATTGTAACTTCCACATCACGTAGAAGTTACATTGAGGCTGGTGGAAAAATATACAAAATTCAGAACAAAACTGCTGTAAATTAAAGTGTTTTCCAGTTCAGAGATTAGACAGTGGGATACAACACTATGACCACTCTTACACTGTCACCCCAGGACACTCTTACCTCCAGCACACTCTTACCTCCAGCACACTCTTACCTCCAGCACACTCTTACCTCCAGCACACTCTTACCACCAGGACACTCTTACCTCCAGCACACTCTTACCACCAGGACACTCTTACCTCAAGTACACTCTTACCTCCAGCACACTCTTACCACCAGGACACTCTTACCTCCAGCACACTCTTACCACCAGGACACTCTTACCTCCAGCACACTCTTACCACCAGTACACTCTTACCTCCAGCACACTCTTACCACCAGTACACTCTTACCTCCAGCACACTCTTACCTCCAGCACACTCTTACCTCCAGCACACTCTTACCACCAGTACACTCTTACCTCCACTACACTCTTACCACCAGCACACTCTTACCTGTAGCACACTCTTACCCCAGTACACTCTTACCACCAGTACACTCTTACCACCAGCACACTCTTACCACCAGTACACTCTTACCTCCAGCACACTCTTACCACCAGCACACTCTTACCACCAGCACACTCTTACCACCAGTACACTCTTACCTCCAGCACACTCTTACCACCAGTACACTCTTACCTCCAGCACACTCTTACCACCAGGACACACTTACCTCCAGCACACTCTTACCACCAGTACACTCTTACCTCCAGCACACTCTTACCACCAGGACACTCTTACCTCAAGTACACTCTTACCTCCAGCACACTCTTACCACTAGGACACTCTTACCTTCAGCACACTCTTACCACCAGTACACTCTTACCTCCAGCACACTCTTACCACCAGGACACTCTTACCACCAGGACACTCTTACGTCCAGCACACTCTTACCACCAGCACACTCTTACCACCAGTACACTCTTACCACCAGTACACTCTTACCACCAGCACACTCTTACCACCAGCAGACTCTTACCACCAGTACACTCTTACCACCAGTACACTCTTACCTCCAGTACACTCTTACCACCAGCACACTCTTACCACCAGTACACTCTTACCACCAGCACACTCTTACCACCAGGACACTCTTACCACCAGTACACTCTTACCACCAGTACACTCTTACCACCAGGACACTCTTACCTCCAGCACACTCTTACCACCAGTACACTCTTACCTCCAGCACACTCTTACCACCAGTACACTCTTACCTCCACTACACTCTTACCTCCACTACACTCTTACCACCAGTACACTGTTGCCTCCAGCACACTCCCACCCCAATACACTCTTACCACCAGTACACTCTTACCTCCAGCACACTCCCACCCCAGTATACTCTTACCACCAGTACACTCTTACTTCCAGTACATTCTCACCCCAGTACACTCTTACCACCAGTACACTCTTACCTCCAGCAAACTCTTACCACCAGTACTCTCTTACCTCCAGCACACTCTTACCACCAGTACACTCTTCTCTCCAGCAAATTCCCACCCCAGTACACTCTTGCCACCAGTACACTCTTACCTCCAGTACACTTTCACCCCAGTACACTCTTACCACCAGTACACTCTTACCACCAGTACACGCTTACCTCCTATTACAACACAGGAATCCCAAAGGCCTGTTACCCTGGGTGTAAAGGGAGCAAAATTAACACAGCAACAAAGCTTTTGACTTATATTATCCTTCACCAATTTTGAACAGAAGTATGTACACTATATACACTATGTACAGCAATAGGTATTAATGCACGCCACGGTAAGCAAGGCAGAATAGAAGCCACTAGAGAGCAGACCATGCTTCAACCAGCTCTAGAATGGGAATGACAAGGGCAGATGGGTGAGTGGTACCCACATCACCTCTGCGATTGCCAAAACCATCTTCTCCGTGGCTGGAACCTGGGTACTGATTGAACGACGGGGCCCCATCGTCATCCCTTAGTCCTTGGTTCGCTGATTGGGGGAGATAGCCTGTCAGTGAGGGTGTGTACATGCGCCGAATAAAGGTTACGTACTCTTTGCATGCCACACCTCCAGTACACACTCACCCCAGCAAACTCTTACCACCGGTACACTCTTACCTCCAGCACACTCTTACCACCAGTACACTCTTACTTCAGGCACACTCTTACCACCAGCACACACTTACCTCCAGTACACTCTTGCCTTCAGTGCACTCTCACCCCAATGCACACTTACCTCCAATACAATCTCACCAGGGTACACTCTTACGTCCTGTACACTATCACCCCAGTCCACCATCACCCCAGTACACTCTCACCCTAGTACACTTTCACCCCAGTACACTCTTACGTCCAGTACACTATCACCCCAGTCCACCATCACCCCAGTACAATCTCACCCCAGTACATTCTTACCTCAAGTACACTCTCACTCTAGTACACTCTTACCACCAGTACATTACCTCCAGTGCACACTCACCCAAGTATACTCTCACTCCATGACACTCTTACCGCCAGTACATTCTTACCTCCACTACACTCTCACCCCAGTACACTCTTACCGCCAGTACATTCATACCTCCAGTACATTCTCACCCCAGTACACTCTTACCGCCACTACATTCATACCTCCAGTACACTCTCACCCCAGTACACTCTCATCTCAGTACACTCTTACCGCCAGTACATTCATACCTCCAGTATACTCTCACCCCAGTACACTCTTACCACCAGTACACTCTTACCTTCAGCACACTCTCACCCCAGTACACTCTTACCACCAGCACTCTCTTACCTCCAGCACACTCTTACCACCAGTACACTCTTATCTCCAGCACACTCCCACCCCAGTACACTCTTGCCACCAGTACACCCTTACCTCCAGCACACTCCCACGCCAGTACACTCTTACCTCCAGCACACTCTTACCACCAGTACACTCTTACCTCCAGTATACTCTCACCCCAGTACACTCTTACCACCAGTACACTCTTACCTCCAGTACACTCTCACCCCAGTGCACTCTTACCACCAGCACACTCTTACCTTCAGTACACTCTTACCCCAGTACACTCTTACCACCAGTACACTCTTACCTCCAGCACACTCTTACCACCAGTACACTCTTACCTCCAGCATACTCCCACCCCAGTACACTCTAACCACCAGTTCACCCTTACCTCCAGCACACTCTTACCACCAGTACACTCTTACCTCCAGCACATTCCCGCCCTAGTACACTCTTACCACCAGTGCACTCTTCCCTCTAGTACACTCTCACCCCAGTACACTCTTACCACCAGTACAATCTTACCTCCAGAACACTCTTACCTCCAGCACACGACCACCCCAGTATACTCTTACCTCCAGTACACTCTCACCCCAGTACACTCTTACCACCAGTACAATCTTACCACCAGAACACTCTAACCTCCAGCACACGACCACCCCAGTATACTCTTACCTCCAGTACACTCTCACCCCAGTACACTCTTACCACCAGTACACACTTACCTTCAGTACGCTCACCCAGTACACTCTTACCACCAGAACACTCTAGCCTTCAGCACATTCCCACCCCAGTACACTATTACCACCAGTACACTCTTACCTCCAGTGCACTCTCACCCCAGTAAACTCTTACCACCAGTACATTCTTACCTCCAGCACACTCTTACCACCAGTACATTCTTACCTCCAGTATACTCTCACCCTAGTACACTTTTACCTCCAGTACACTCTCACCCCAGTGCACTCTTTCCTCCAGTACACTCTCACCCCAGTACACTCTCACCCCAGTACATTCTTACCTCAAGTACACTCACCCTTGTGCACTCTCATCCCAGTACACTCTTACCGCCAGTACATTCCTACCTCCAGTGCACACTCACCCAAGTACACTTTCACCCCAGGACACTCTTACCGCCAGTAGATTCTTAACTCCAGTTCACTTTCACCCCAGTACACTCTTACGTACGTTACACTATCATCCCAGTCCACTATCACCCCAGCACACTCTCACCCCAGTACTTTCTTACCTCAAGTACACCCTCACTCCAGTACACTCTCACCCCAGTACACTCTTACCGCCAGTACATTCTTACCTCCAGTGCACACTCACCCAAACACACTCTCACCCTTGGACACTCTTACCGCCAGTGCATTACCTCCAGTACACTCTCACCACAGTACACTCTCACTCCAGTACACTCTTACCGCCAGTACATTCTTACGCTCTGTACACTCTCACCCCAGTAAACTCTTACCTCCAGTACTCTTTCAGCCCAGTACACTGTTACCTCCAGTACGTGCAACGCATAAAAGACCCCAAAACTTTCTGGAACTTCATCAACAAAATCCTAGGAAACAACAACAACAAAAAATTGGAACACATCACCCACGACGACAGAAACATCACCGACCCACAAACAGCAACAAACATCTTCAAAGAAATATGGGAGAACATTTTCCACCCACACCCTCCATTACCAGACACTCTGCCACATACACAACAAATAGACCAATGGAACACTGACCACGTACACCTAACGACACCTGATAGGTATATACAACTTGACTCACTCACTGCCACTCAGGAACTGGACACCCCCATCACAGCCTATGACATAAAAACTCTCATTCAGCGCCTCACTCCAAAAGCCCCAGGAGCCTCTGGCATCAACCACATCATCCTAAAACACCTCCCTGACTCTATCATCTCAGCCTTCACCAACCTACTCAATGCATCACTAGCATCCGGCTACTTCCCCACTCTCTTCAAAGCAGCCACTGCTATCCTCATCCCAAAACCCAATAAAAACCACTCTGACCCAAAAAACTACCGCCCCATCAGCCTGTTCGAACTACTGGGAAAGATTTATGAAAAAATCATAAACTCACGACTACGTAGACATCTCTAAACAAACTCCCTCTTATATAATGGCCAATTTGGCTTCAGATCAAACCGCTCCACCCAAGACGCACTCAATTTAATGCTAAACTACATCCACATAAACCAACACCAAGGGGAAAAGACAGCTCTAGTAGCTAAAGATGTAGAAAAAGCCTTTGACACAGTGTGGCACAATGGTCTAAAGTTTAAGCTATGTATCAACTTCGACCTCCCTCGGACTATCAGCAAACTACTCTGTAACTTCCTAGATGATAGGACCATGAGGATTAAGTTCCAGAGATGCTTCTCACAGTACTTCCCACTACATGCTGGAGTTCCTCAGGGTTCAGTCCTCTCACCCACCCTCTACATCCTTTACACCAACGACATCCCAACACCTGCCTTTGACTCCACCATCACACTTGCATATGCAGACGACATCACCCAACTCACCACACACAATCAAATAACCACTCTAGCCCGCAGAACACAAGCCGAAGTAGACCAGATCACACATTGGGAACAAAAATGGAGAATTAAAACCAACCCTGCAAAATCCAAAATCACCTACTTCCACTACAGGAAACGCGAACCACCCCCTCCAGTAATACTCACGATAGCTGATACCCACTCAAACATCCCTGTCTCGCGGACAACCAACGTCCTAGGAGCACTTCTAGACCAAAACATGCGAATACACTTACACATCAACCAGAAGCAAGCCATTGCATCCAAGGCCCTATCGGGGCTATTCAAGCTAAGGCAAGCCTCCATACAAACGAAACTACACCTATACAAAACCCTCATTCGTCCACTAATAACTTACTGCCCACTAGTCCTCTCCCTAGCAGCTGTGACAAACCAACGTAAATTACAATGTATCCAGAACAAAGCCTTACGCTGGGTGTTTAACACCTGCTGGTATGAATTCATCACAAGCGAGTCCATCCACGCCCGTGCAAACATCCCTGCACTAAACGTGTACTGGAAATTGTTTAGCGACAAACAAATAGACAGACTAGAGACCAGACATGACTACTGGACCTCATACTTAGATGACGAACTACGCAGACCAGCAAACACACACAACCTCTTCTACTCTCTACTAGCTCCTGACCCAATTCCTATATACAAATAACCTTGCTAAAATCTTGAATCACTAACCTGTAACTCACAGGTATGGACCTTTAATATCGCCCTTGTACCTGCGATTCACGCTTTGTCGCCACCCTCCTCCACCCCCCTCCAGTCCCCAAGTTGCGCACGACCTCCTGAATCGCCATCAGCTCAGCTACTGGGTTAAGCCCTGGTTCTTTCCCTCTTACAAAAACCCTTCCTCTAACCAACCTATTCTTCCTCTATCCACACTTCCCATCTCCCCTTCTTGGGGTCTTACCTAGAATATCCTGATCCTGATCCTGCACACTGTCACCACATTGGACTCTCAGCACCCGTGCACTCTCAAGCCACTACACTCTCACCACCAGTACACAATGACACCCATTACACTCTTACTACCACTGCAAATTCGCCAGAACTAAACTCTCACCTCCAGCACATTCCTGTGGCTCGGTTGGCAACATAATCAGCTTACATACCAAGTGGCATTAAGTGTGCGTGTCTTCTTACACCTGCTGCACCAGTACACCTAGCAGTGTGTACATGGGTGTTAGTCGACTGTTGTGGGTCGCGTCCTGGGGAGGGATTTGAAAGAAACCCAGGTAGGTTAACAGTCTGTGAAACAGATGTGTTAAAGAGAACACCAGAATACTTTCCCCACCAGTACACACTCACACTCACCACCAGTACACACACCACCGGTACACACTCACCACCAGTACACACACCACCAGTACACACTCACACTGACCAGCAGTACACACACCACCAGTATACACTCACACTCACCACCAGTACACTCACCACCAGTACACACACCACCAGTACACACTCATACTGACCAGCAGTACACACACCACAAGTACACACTCGCATTCACCACCAGTACACACACCACAAGTACACACTCGTACTCAAAGCCAGTACACACACTACCAATACACACTCACACTGACCAGCAGTACACACTCACACTGACCAGCAGTACACACACCACCAGTACACACTCACACTGACCAGCAGTACACACACCACCAGTACACACTCACACTGACCAGCAGTACACACTCACACTCACCAGCTGTACACACTCACACTCACCACCAATGCACACACCACAAGTACACACTCACACTGACCAGCAGTACACACTCACACTCACCAGATGTACACACTCACACTCACCACCAGTACACATTCACAGTCACCAGCTGCATTCACTCACACTCACCACCAGTACACATTCACAGTCACCACCAATACACATTCACAGTCACTAGCAGTACACACTCACACTCACCACCAGTACACACTCACATTAACGACCAGTACACATTCACACTCACCAGCAGTACACACTCACACTCAACACCAGTACACACTCACACTCACCAGCAGTACACACTCACACTCACCAACAGTACACACTCACACTTAAGACCAGTACACACTCACACTCACCAGCAGTACACACTCACACTCACCACCAGTACACACTCTCACCACCAGTACACATTCACACTCACCACCAGTACACACTCACACTCACCACCAGTACACACTCACACTCACCACCAGTACACATTCACACTCACCAGCAGTACACACTCACACTCACCAGTACACACACACCACCAGTACACACTCACACTCACAACCAGTGCACACTTACACTCACCAGCAGTACACGCTCACACTCACCACCAGTACACACTCACACTCACTACCAGTACACACTCTCACCACCAGTACACACGCGCTCTCACCACCAGTACACACGCGCTCTGACCACCAGTACACATTCACAATCACCAATAGTACACAGCCACACTCACCAGCAGTACACACTCACACTCACCACCGGTACACACTCACACTCACCACCAGTACACACACTCACCACCAGTGCACACTTACACTCACCAGCAGTACACACTCTCACTCTCACCACCAGTACACACTCACACTCACCAGCAGTACACACTCACACTCACCACCAGTACACACTCTCACCACCAGTACACACTCACACTCACCACCAGTACACATTCACACTCACCAGCAGTACACACTCACACTCACACTCACCACCAGTACACACTCACACTCACCAGCAGTACACACTCACACTCACCACCAGTACACACTCACACTCACCACCAGTACACACTCACACTCACCAGCAGTACACACTCACACTCACCACCAGTACACACTCTCACCACCAGTACACACTCACACTCACCAGCAGTACACACTCACACTCACCACCAGTACACACTCACACTCACCACCAGTACACACTCACACTCACCACCAGTACACACTCACACTCACCACCAGTACACACACTCACCACCAGTACACACTCTCACCACCAGTACACACTCTCACCACCAGTACACACTCACACTCACCAGCAGTACACACTCACACTCACCACCAGTACACACACTCACCACCAGTACACACTCTCACCACCAGTACACACACTCACCATTCTACACATTTACAATCACCAGTTGTACACAACACTCACTAGCAGTACACACACTCACACTCACCACCAGAACACACTTACACTCACCAGCAGTACACACACTCATAAGAAGTTCACACTCACACTCACCAGCAGTACACACTCTCACCACCAGTACACACACTCACCACCACATTCACCACATTCACAACTACCAGTAGTACACAGCCAGACTCACTAGCAGTACACATTCACACTCACCAGCAGTACATGCTCACACTCACAATCAGTACACACTCATACTCACCACTAGTACACACTCACAGTCACCAGCAGTACACACTCACACTCACCACCAGTACACACTCACATTCACCAACAGTACACACTCACACTCATCAACAGTATACACTCTCACCACCAGTTCACACTCATCAACAGTACACACTCTCACCACCAGTTCACACTCACTCTCACCACCAGTACACACTCACACTCACCACCAGTACACATTCATAATCACCATTAGTACATAGCCACACTCACCAGCAGTACACACTCACACTCACCAACAGTACATACACTCACCAGCAGTACACACTCACACTCACCAGCAGTACACACTCACACTCACCAGCAGTACACACTCACACTCATCAGCAGTACACTCTCACACTCATCAGCAATACACACTCACACTCACCAACAGTACATACACTCACCAGCAGTACACACTCACACTCACTAGCAGTGCACACTCACACTCATCAGCAGTACACTCTCACACTCACCAGCAGTACACACTCACACTCACCAGCAGTACACACTCACACTCCCCAGCAGTACTCACTTACACTCTCCAACAGTACATACTCACACTCCCCACCAGTACACACTCACACTCACCAGTAGTTCACACTCACACTCATCACCAGTACACACACTAACCACCAGTGCACACTCACATTCACCTGTACACACTCACACTCACCACCAGCACACACACCACCAGTACACACTCACACTCCCCGCCAGTACCCACTCACACACTCACCTGCAGTACACACACTCACCACCAGTACACACTCACCTGCAGTACACACTCTCACCACTAGTACACATTCACACTCCCCACCAGTACCCACTCACACACTCACCTGCAGTACACACTCTCGCCACCAATACACATCCACACTCACCATCAGTACTCACACTCTCCAGCAATACATACTCACACTCCCCACCAGTGCACACTCACACTCACCAGCAGTACACACTCACACTCGCCGCCAGTACACACACTCACCACCAGTACACACACCACCAGTACACACCACCAGTACACACTCACACTCCCCACTAGTACTCACTCACGCACTCACCTGCAGTACACACCACCAGTACACACACTCCCCACCAGTACACACACACACACACACCTTCAGTACACAGTCTCATCACCAGTACACACACTCACCACCAATACTCCAATCAAATCATCGCATAACTGTGTCCAGGCTACACGACAGTGTGACAACTCAGTTACACGTCCTAAGGTACGTCAGACATCCTAGTACCATCTTCTATGATGACATGATACAGAATTTTGGACGAACACTTTTGGAATGTCGTGATCCGTGGGCGTTCCCGCCTAACCCGAGTAGAATCACGTGACCTCTCCTATGTGAGATATACTTGTACATATGAATTAGGAAATGTTCCTAACACTAACATGTTTCATGTTTCATGCAGCTATGGGGCAATATTCGATGGTGGCTGACGGAGGAGAGAGAAAGAGTCCAGAGTGCAGCAGCTCCAGCCTTCATACTGTCGACTCGTAAGATATGAAACACGTCATTATGGCTGTCATTCAACCAAATTCCGAAAAAGCTGTCTTTGGCCTTTATCAAAGTCTCCACAGATACACTCATATCATCACTACACTCATATCGACAACTGCACTCATTGTCACTACCCTTCTTAGCATTATACTCACCACTAATACAGTAAAATTCACAATCTTTCGTACTTACCACCGAAACACTTATCAACACTTATCAACACTACACACACAATCAATTCACTTCTTAGCAGTACACTACACCACTACTCTCATCACCACTATTCTCACCGTTACGACACTTAACACCACAACACTTTCCAGAACAGTCACCACAATTTTTCTATTCCACAGTTCATTCAACACCACTATGCTTATTCTCCTGTGCTCAAAACGACCACTAAAACCCACCACTACACTCATCATCACTACTCTCATCATCACTAAACTCATCAACATTACACTCACCACAACTACAGTCGCCAACCCTACATTCAACAACACTAACCAACACTACACTCTCCACCACCACCACACTCACCAATACTACTCTCCACCTCTACACTCACCAATGCTACACTCACCATCACTACACTCACCACCATCACACTCACGAACACTACACTCTCCACCACAACATTAACCAACACTACACTCTCCACCACCACCACACTCACCAATACTACTCTCCACCTCTATACTCACCAATGCTACACTCACCATCGCTACACTGACCACCCTCACACTTACCAACAGTACACTCTCCACCACAACACTCACAAACACTACACTCTCCACCACTACACTCACCAATACTACACTCTCCAACACTACACTCACAAACACTACACTCTCCACCACTACACTCACCTACACTACACTCTCCACCACTACACTCACCAGCACTACACTCACCAACACTACACTCACCAACACTACACTCTGCATCACTACACTTACAAACACTACACTCCCCAACACTACACTCACCAACACTACACTCACTAACACTACATTCTTCACCACTACACTCACCATCATTACTCTCACCACCATCACACTCCCCAACACTACACTGTCCACCACTACACTCACTAACAATACACTCACCAGCGCTACACCCACTACAATCACCATTACACTCACACCCACAATACTCTACACTACACTCTTCACCGCTACACTCACC
>NC_091299.1:47230624-47258124 GCF_038502225.1 Cherax quadricarinatus | reverse complement strand
TCTCCAGCTTCAGAACCTTGCATTTATCTACATGAACTGCATCTGCCACTTTTCTGACCAGGTACTGAGTTTGTCTAAATCCTCCTGAAGTTCCATGATATCTACGTTTGAATCAATTTTCCTACCTATCTTTGCGTCATCGGTAAATTTGCTCATCTCACTAGTAATTCCCTCATCAAGGTCATTGATTATATATTATAAACAACAACGGGCCTAAGGCTGATCACTGTGGAACGCCACTTATTACAGATCCCCACTGGGATTTAACCCCATTTATGGTATAAACCTTGGTAATAAATACCGACTAGTTGGTTTGCTTACGTGTCTTTCTAAACCAACCCCATTTATGGACATTCTCTGCTTCCTGTCCGTGAGCCATGACTCGATCCATGACAGCACTTTTACCCCAATGCCACGAGCTGCCACTTTCTTTAGCAGTCTTTGGTGCGGTACTCTATCAAAAGCCTTACTAAAATCTAAACAAACAATATCAAATTCTTTATTGCGATCAACAGCCTCAGAAGCTTTACTGAAGAAGGTTAATAAATTATTTAGACAAGAACAGCCTCTCGTGAAGCCATGCTGAGTATCATTAATCAAATTAGGCTTATCAAGATGGCTTCTTACAATAACAGCTATAATTGACTCTAGTAATTTGCCTACAATTGAGGTCAGGCTTACTGGGTGCTAATATAACGGTAACGATTTGTCCCCTGCTTTAAAAATAAGAATTACATTAGCCATCTTCCACATATCAGACACAACACCTGTTTGAAGAGATAAATTAAAAACATTAGTTAATGGTTCACATAGTTCCGTTTTACATTCCTTAAGAACACTTGAATAAAGCTCATCAGGACACGACGATTTATTTTGTTCCAGTCGGTCTACTTGTTTCATAACCATTTCGCTAGTGACTGAGATATTACATAATTTATCTTCTTCAGGCCCACTATAAAAATTAATTATTGGGATATTGTTAGTGTCTCCCTGTGTGAAAACCGAGAGAAAATAATTATTAAATCGAGGATATTTCATTCTCCCTGTCAGTAAGACGCCCAGAAATATTTTTAAGGGGATTTTTCTCTAACTTTTCTTAGACATGACATAAGATTAGAAACATCGAACACAGAATCTGTTTGGCAACAGTTTCTCGAGGGACGTGACAAATTAATTTTGGGTGTGATTTATAGGCCCCCCCAAACCTTGATATGGAGTGCAGTAAGCTGTTATGGGACGAAATTCATAAGTCATCTAGATATGAATATGTTGTGATAATGGGAGATTTTAACTTTAGACAAATTGATTGGAATAATATGACAGGAAATCTTGAATCTAGTGACTTTCTTGATTCGGTTCAGGATTGCTTTTTAGAACAGGTTGTGACAGAACCAGCTAGAGGAAACAATCTGCTTGACTTGGTTCTTGCCAACAAAGATTCACTAATTAATCTTGAGGTTAATGATGAGAATGGGGAAAGTGATCACAAATCACTGAGTTTCAATATATCATGGAATTACCCAGATAACTGCAATCAAATCTCTGTCCCAGATTTTCGCTTGGCCGACTTCATGGGACTGAAAAATTACCTGGGTGGGCTAAATTGGAATGTCCTGACTATGGGTCAGGTAGGTGATCTTGGTTGCCAATATGACGTTTTTCAGAGCATAGTTCCAGCTGCCCAGACAACTTTTGTTCTGAGTAAGGAAATTAGATCTAACAAAAAATGATCCCAAATGCATGAACAATAAATTAAAACATCTCATTGGTCAAAAGAGAGGCATATATAGGCGTATCAAAAGAGGGGATGGGCAGTTAAGAAATCAATATATTCAATTAAAGAGAGAAATAAAGAAAGGAATAAAAGCAAAAAGAGATTATGAGGCTAAGGTCGCAAGGGATTCAAAGACTAACCCAAAAGGGTTCTTTCAGGTATACAGAAGTAAGATTAGGGACACGATTGGCCCAGTTAAGAGTAACTCTGGTCAGATCACTGACAGTGATAAGGATATGTGTGAAATTCTCAATACCTACTTCCTCTCAGTTTTCACTTAGGAAAATATTAGCGATATTCCTGAAATAATAGATTATATAGAACAGGATTATAAACTATGCACGATTGTGGTAACTAGTGACATGGTCCTCAGACAAATAGAGAAATTAAAACCTAACAAATCCCCAGGTCCTGATGAACTGTTTGCAAGGGTGTTAAAAGAATGTAAAGAGGAACTTAGCATACCTTTAGCTAATCTTTTTAACATATCACTACAAACTGGCATAGTGCCTGATAAGTGGAAAATGGCATATGTAATACCTATTTACAAGGCAGGTGATAGGTCTTTGGCTTCGAACTATAGACCAATAAGCCTTACCTCCATAGTGGAAAATTTATGGAATCAATAACTGCCGAAGCAATTCGTAGCCATCTTGATAGACACAGATTGATTGATGAATCTCAACACGGTTTTACAAAGGGGCGTTCCTGTCTTACGAATTTACTAACATTTTTCACTAAGGTGTTTGAGGAGGTAGATCATGGTAATGAATTTGATATTGTGTATATGGACTTAAGTAAGGCTTTCGATAGAGTTCCACATCAGAGGTTACTGAGGAAACTTAAGGCACACCGAATAGGAGGAGAATTTTTTTCCTGGGTAGAGGCATGGTTGACAAATAGGCAGCAGAGAGTTTTCATAAATGGTGAGAAATCAGAATGGGGGCACGTCACAAGCGGTGTTCCTCAGAGGTCAGTGTTGGGCCCGTTGTTGTTCACAATTTACATAAACGACAGAGATGAGGGAATAAATAGCGACATAAGCAAATTTGCTGATGACACCAAAATAGGCCGTCCAATTCATTGTAATGAGGACCATAGAGCACTTTAGGATGATTTGAATAGACTGATGAAATGGTCGGAGAAGTGTCAGATGCAGTTTAATATTGACAAATTCAAAGTTCTAAATGTTGTACAGGTAAATAACCATGCCACATATAAACTTAATAATGTAGATCTTAATACTACTGATTGCGAAAAGGATTTAGGAGTTCTGGTTAGCAGTAATCTAAAACCAAGACAACAGTGCATTAATGTTCGCAATAATGCTAACAGAATTCTTGGCTTCATATCTAGAAGTATAAATAATAGAAGTCCTCAAGTTGTTCTTCAACTCTATATATCCTTGGTTAGGACTCATTTAGACTATCCTGCTCAGTTCTGGTCACCGTAGTATAGAATGGATATAAATGCTCTGGAAAAAGTACAAAGTAGGATGACAAAGATGATCACATGTATCAGAAATCTTCCCTATGAGGATAGATTGAGGGCCCTGAATCTGCACTCTCTCGAAAGGCGTAGAATTAGGGGGGATATGATCGAGGTGTATAAATGGAAAACAGGAATAAATAAAATGGATGTAAATAGTGTGCTGAAAATTTCCAGCCAAGACAGGACTCACAGCAATGGTTTCAACTTGGAAAAATTCAGATTCAGGAAGGATATAGAAAAGCACTGGTTTGGTAATAGAAATGTGGATGAGTGGAACAAACTCCCGAGTACAGTTATTGAGACTAAAACGTTGTGTAGTTTTAAAAATGGGTTAGATAAATACATGAGTGGGTGTGGGTGGGAGTGAGTTGGACCTGACTAGCTTGTGCTGCTGGGTGTGGTGCCGTGCTCCTTCCTTGAGTGGAGGTGACCAGACTGGGTGAGTCATTGGGCTAATCCGGGGGGGACACATGCACCTGCTCCGCATGGGTCAGTAGGCCTGTTGCGGTGTTCCTTCTTTCTTATGTTCTTATATATCTGGAAAAAATAATCTTTTGGGTTAGTTTTCGAATCACTAGGAACTTTAATTTCTTAGTCCCGTTTAGCTGTTCTTATTCCCTTTTTAACGTCTCTCTTAATGTCAATATATTAATTCTTAAGATGACCCTCAACTCTTTCAATGCACCTCTAAATTCCTTTCTTCTGCTCTGAGAGATATTTCAGCCAATTATTCATCCATTTTGGGTCATTTCTATTCCAATTTTTTTATACGGGATAAATGTTCTTTGGGCAGCATGTATAGCGTTTAGAAAGCTGTCATATTGATAGCTCTTCTCTTTACCCCAGTCAACAGATGATAAGTGTATATGCACACACACATATATATTTATTTTTTACTTTATTAACACATCTGGCGATTATCACCAAGGCAGGGTGGCCAGAAAAAGAAAAACTTTCATCATCATTCACTCCATCACTGTCTTGCCAGAGGGGTGCTTTACACTAGGGTTATAAAACTGAAACATTATCACCCCTCCTTCAGAGTGCAGACACTATACTTCCAATCTCCAGGACTCAAGTCCTGCTTGCCGGTTTCCCTGAATCCCTTCATAAATGTTAATTTGCTCACACTCCAATAGCATATCAAGTATTAAAAACCATTTTCCTCCATTCACTCCTATCAAATACGCTTATGCATGCTCACTGGAAGTCCAAGCCCCTTGCACACAAAACCTCCTTTACCCCATTCGTCCAACCTTTCCTAGGCCGACCTCTACTCCGCCTTCCCACCATTACTGAGTTATATACTCTCGAAGTTATTCTGTTTTGTTCCATTCTCTCTACATGTCCGAACAACCTCAACAGCCCCTCCTCAGCCCTCTGGATAATAGTTTTCGTAATCCCACACCTCCTAATATCAAAATTACGAATTCTCTGCAGTACATTCAAACCACATATTGCCCTCAGACATGACATCTCTATTGCCTCCAGCCTTCTTCTCGTTGCAACATTCATCACCCATGCTTCACACCTAAATAAGAGTGTTGGTACAACTATTCTCTCATACATTTCCCTCTTTCCTTCCACGGACAAAGCTCTTTGCCTCCAGAGACTCCTAAGTGTACCACTGACCCTTTTCCCCTCAACAGTTCTGTGATTCACCTCATCCTTCATAGATCCATCTGCTGACACCTCCACTTCTAAATATTTGAATACATTCACCTCCTCCATACTCTCTCCCTTCAATCTGATATCCAATCTTTCGTCACCTAATCTTTTTGTTATCCTCATCACCTTACTCTTTCCTCTATTCACTTTTAATTTTCTTCTTTTACATACCTTGCCAAAGTCATTCACCAACCTCTGCAACTTCTCTTCAAAATCTCCCAAAATCACAGTGTCATCAGCGAAGAGCAACTGTGGCAACTCCCACTTTGTGTTTGATTCTTTATCTTTTAACTCCACTCCTCCTGCCAAGACCCTCGCATTCACTTCTCTTACAACCCCATCTATAAATATATTGAACAACCATGGTGACATCACACATCCTTGCGTAAGGCCTACTAAGGGCCCTGAAACTGCACTCTCTAGAAAGACGTAGAATTAGGGGGGATATGATTGAGGTGTATAAATGGAAGACAGGAATAAATAAAGGGGATGTAAATAGTGTGCTGAAAATATCTAGCCTAGACAGGACTCGCAGCAATGGTTTTAAGTTGGAAAAATTCAGATTCAGGAAGGATATAGGAAAGTACTGGTTTGGTAATAGAGTTGTGGATGAGTGGAACAAACTCCCAAGTACCGTTATAGAGGCCAGAACGTTGTGTAGCTTTAAAAATAGGTTGGATAAATACATGAGTAGATGTGGGTGGGTGTGAGTTAGACCTGATAGCTTGTGCTACCAGGTCGGTTGCCGTGTTCCTCCCTTAAGTCAATGTGACCTGACCTGACTAGGTTGGGTGCATTGGCTTAAGCCGGTAGGAGACTTGGACCTGCCTCGCATGGGCCAGTAGGCCTTCTGCAGTGTTCCATCGTTCTTATGTTCTTATGTTCTTATAATCTACCTGTCTCCGACATACTCTAACCTGAGCCTCACTATCCTCATAAAAGCTTTTCACTGCTTTCAGTAACCTTAATCCTATATCATACAGCTGCAACATCTGCCACATTGCCTCCCCCCCTATCCACCCTCTCATATGCCTTTTCCAAATCCATAAATGATACAAATGATTAGAAATTGAAAGAATTTTTTTTTCATTGACATTCACCATCACTACACTCACCACCACCATCCTACTTACCAACATTACTTTCACTAACACTACACCCTGCACCACTATCACACTAACCCTACAATTACCAACACCACAATCACCACCACCATCCTTTTCACCAACACTACTTTCACTAACACTACACTCATAACCACCACTACACTCACTATACCTCCACTTACCAACACCACACTCCTCGCCACCATCATACTCACCAACACTACTTTCACTAACACTACACCCACCACCACTATCACACTAACCCTACAATTACCAACACCACAATCACCACCACCATCCTTCTCACCAACATTACTTTCACTAACACTACACTCACAGCCACCACCACACTCACTAACACTACACTTACCAACACCACCTTCATATTCACCAACACTACTTTCACTAACACTACACCCACCACCATCACACCCCACCACCACGGTCACCAACACTACTCTCTCTACAGTTACACTCACCAACACAACAAATCACCATCACTACGCTCTTCACCCCTGCACTCACCACCACACTCACAAACGCTACACTCTCCACCACCACACTCACCTACACTACACTCTCCACTACTACACTCACCAACATTATACTCAACGATACAATCACCACCATCACACTAGCGAACATTGAACTCACAACCATCAAACTAACCAACATTACACTCACCATCAACATTACACTCAATAACATTGCACTCTCTACCTCAACACTCACCAACCCTGTACTCACCAACATTACACTCACCAACCCTACACTCACCAACCCTACACTCACCAACCCTACACTCACCAACCCTACACTCACCAACCTAACACTCACCAACCTAACACTCACCAACCTAACACTCACCAACCTAACACTCACCAACCTAACACTCACCAACCTAACACTCACCAACCTAACACTCACCAACCTAACACTCACCAACCTTACACTCACCAACCTTACACTCACCAACCTAACACTCACCAACCTAACACTCACCAACCCTACACTCACCAACCCTACACTCACCAACCTAACACTCACCAACCTAACACTCACCAACCCTACACTCACCAACCCTACACTCACCAACCTAACACTCACCAACCTAACACTCACCAACCTTACACTCACCAATCCTACAGTCACCAACCTAACACTCATCAACCTTACACTCATCAACCTTACACTCATCAACCTTACACTCACCAACCTTACACTCACCAACCTTACACTCACCAACCCTACAATCATCAACCCTACACTCACAAACCCTAAACTCACTAACCCTACACTCACCAACCCTACATTCATCAACCCTATACTCACCAACCCTACACTCACAAACCCTAAACTCACTAACCCTACTCTCACCAACCTTACACTCACGAACCCTACACTCATCAACTCTACACTCACCAACCCTACACTCACCAGCCCTACACTCACCAACGCTACACTCACCAACCCTACACTCACCAAACCTACACTCACCAACCCAACACTCACCAACCCTACACTCACCAACCTTACACTCACCAACCTTACACTCACCAACCTTACACTCACCAACCTTACACTCACCAACCTTACACTCACCAACCTTACACTCACTAAGCCTACACTCACCAACCCTACACTCACCAACCCTACACTTACCAACCCTACACTCTCCAACCCTACACTCACCAACCCTACACTCACCAACCCTACACTCACCAACCCTACACTCACCAACCCTACACTCACCAACCATACACTCACCAACCATACACTCACCAACCATACACTGACTCACCAACCATACACTGACTCACCAACCATACACTGACTCACCAACCATACACTGACTCACCAACCATACACTCACCAACCATACCCTGACTCACCAACCATACACTCACCAACCCTACACTCACCAGCCCTACACTCACCAACCCTACACTCACCAACCCTACACTCACCAACCCTACACTCACCAACCCTACACTCACCAACCCTACACTCACCAACCCTACACTCACCAACCCTACACTCACCAACCCAACACTCACCAACCCTACACTCACCAACCCTACACTCACCAACCCTACACTCACCAACCCAACACTCACCAACCCTACACTCACCAACCCTACACTCACCAACGCTACACTCACCAACCCTACACTCACCAACGCTACACTCACCAACCCTACACTCACCAACCCAACACTCACCAACCATACACTCACCAACCCTACACTCACCAACCCTACACTCACCAACCCTACACTCACCAACCCTACACTCACCAACCCTACACTCACCAACCCAACACTCACCAACCCTACACTCACCAACCCTACACTCACCAACCCTGCACTCACCAACCCAACACTCACCAACCCTACACTCACCATCCCTACACTCACCAACCCTACACTCACCAACCCAACACTCACCAACATTACACTCACCAACCGTACACTCACCAACGCTACACTCACCAACCCTACACTCACCAACCCTACACTCACCAACTCTACACTAACCAACCCTACACTCACCAACCCAACACTCACCAACCCTACACTCGCCAACCCTACACTCACCAACCCTACACTCACCAACCCTACGCTCACCAACCCTACACTCACCAACCCAATACTCACCAACCCTACACTCACCAACCCTACACTCACCAACCCTACACTCACCAACCCTACACTCACCAACCCTACACTCACCAACCCTACACTCACCAACCCAACACTCACCAACCCTACACTCACCAACCCTACACTCACAAACCCTACACTCACCAACCCAACACTCACCAACCCTACACTCACCAACCCTACTCTCACCAACCATACACTCACCAACCCTACACTCACCAACCCTACACTCACCAACCCAACACTCACCAACCCTGCACTCACCAACCCTACACTCACCAACCCTACACTCACCAACCCTACACTCAACAACCCTACACTCACCAACCTTATACTCACCAACCCAACACTCACCAACCCTACACTCACCAACCATACACTCACCAACCCTACACTCATCAACCCAACACTCACCAACCCTACACACATCAACCCTACACTCACCAACCCTACACTCACCAACCCTACACTCACCAACCCTACACTCACCAACCCTACACTCACCAACCCTACACTCACCAACCCAACACTCACCAACCCTACACTCACCAACCCTACACTCACCAACCCTACACTCACCAACCCTACACTCACCAACCCTACACTCACCAACCCTATACTCACCAACCCAACACTCACCAACCCGACACTCACCAACCCTACACTCACCAACCCTACACTCACCAACCCAACACTCACCAACCCTACACTCACCAACCCTACACTCACCAACCCTACACTCACCAACCCTACACTCACCAACCCTATACTCACCAACCCAACACTCACCAACCCTACACTCACCAACCCTACACTCACCAACCCTACACTCACCAACCCAACACTCACCAACCCTACACTCACCAACCCTACACTCACCAACCCTACACTCACCAACCCTACACTCACCAACCCTACACTCACCAACCCTACACTCACCAACCCAACACTCACCAACCCTCCACTCACCAACCCTACACTCAACAACCCTACACTCACCAACCCTACACTCACCAACCCTACACTCACCAACGCTACACTCACCAACGCTACACTCACCAACGCTACACTCACCAACGCTACACTCACCAACGCTACACTCACCAACGCTACACTCACCGACGCTACACTTACCATCGCTACACTCACCAACCCTACACTCACCAACGCTACACTCACCAACGCTTCACTCACCAACGCTACACTCACCAACGCTACACTCACCAACGCTACACTCACCAACGCTACACTCACCAACGCTACACTCACCAACCCTACACTCACCAACCCTACACTCACCAACCCTACACTCACCAACCCTACACTCACCAACCCTACACTCACCAACCCTACACTCACCAACGCTACACTCACCAAAGCTACACTCACCAACCCTACACTCACCAACCCTACACTCACCAACCCAACACTCACCAACCCTACACTCACCAACCCTACACTCACCAACCCTACACTCACCAACCCAACACTCTCCAACCCTATACTCACCAACCCAACACTCACCAACCCTACACTCACCAACCCTACACTCACCAACCCTACACTCACCAACCCAACACTCACCAACCCTACACTCACCAACCCTACACTCACCAACCCTACACTCACCAACCCTACACTCACCAACCCTACACTCACCAACCCTACACTCACCAACCCTACACTCACCAACCCAACACTCACCAACCCTACACTCACCAACCCTAAACTCACCAACGCTACACTCACCAACGCTACACTCACCAACGCTACACTCACCAACCCTACACTCACCAACCCTACACTCACCAACCCAACACTCACCAACCCTACACTCACCAACTGTTGCGGCCCCTGCCAAACTAGCGGTTAAATAGTTAACCTGCCGGCCGGCAGTACCACTGGGTGCGTCATCAAACCCAATGTGGGGGCTGCTGAGCCGGCCTTAGAGCAGTAAGAGCCTGAGTGCCTCACGGTACACACCTAAGCAGTAGGTACCTGACCACCGAAGGGTACACGTCTATTGGCTTTAGTAACAGTATGTACCAGAGCGCCTCGCTGTACACACCTAAGCAGTAGGTACCTGACCACCGAAGGGTACACGTCTACTGGCTTTAGAAATATTATGTACCTGAGCGCCTCGCTGTACACACCTAAGCAGTAGGTACCTGACCACCGAAGGGTACACGTCTACTGGCTTCAACATTAAGTACCTGAACTCCTCAGGGTACACGTCTATGCAGTAGGTACCTGACCACCGAATCGTACCTATCTACTGGCGTTAGAAGAACCGCTCACCGCAGCTCACTGAGTCTGTTGGCCTCAGTTACTTGACGGCCGCATTCAGTGAGCTTGCAGCATGGTGTTCGGCTAGCGGTGTGTCAACCGCCTTTGGAGAGGATTTACTGGACTACCGGTGATGTCTGTGGACTCACCGTCTACGTTGATCAACTGTGGGCCGGAGTCGTCAGATGCTGTTTAGTGGGACATTACATGAAGAAAAGGTTGGAGTGTTACACTGAACTGGGCCAGGACCGTAGTGTGACACTGAGGGACGTACGATGGAGTGGAACACTGAGATATGCACAGGACCGTAGTGGAACACTGAGATGAAAAGGGTGTCGTGGGACACTGAAGATGGCCTGGTTGTAGTGTACACTGAACAGTGTCGTGTGACTGACTTCGTGTCGTGAGAGGCAGTTGATTGTAATTTATTATTATAAAAATGTTATTTATAATTTATTGTTTTAGCATAGAGATATATATATATAGTGACAGTAGTGTCAAGAGTTGTACCCTGTGTAGGGTTATTAATTATATTTTAGTAAAATGCTGATTATAATTTATTATAGTAACATGTACATATTATTATTATATCATAGTTCAAATACCTCTAGACCAAAGATAGTTGATTTTTATATATTAAAGATTAATTTAATATTAATGTGTGTATTTATGTATCCCGAACTCTTTATTACAAAAGGAGTAAATCTTACCATCTTCATTTAAAAATTACTTTTTTTGTAATATATGAGTGGCCTGTCCGGGATGATAATGATTATCTAGAATGATTTCTGGACGATCATATCCGGGATGACGGTTCGGGATACATATTACATTGATCTTTGTGTGTCGGTCCTTTTGTGGTGGGGGTGTTGCGGCCCCTGCCAAACTAGCGGTTAAATAGTTAACCTGCCGGCCGGCAGTACCACTGGGTGCGTCATCAAACCCAATGTGGGGGCTGCTGAGCCGGCCTTAGAGCAGTAAGAGCCTGAGTGCCTCACGGTACACACCTAAGCAGTAGGTACCTGACCACCGAAGGGTACACGTCTATTGGCTTTAGTAACAGTATGTACCAGAGCGCCTCGCTGTACACACCTAAGCAGTAGGTACCTGACCACCGAAGGGTACACGTCTACTGGCTTTAGAAATATTATGTACCTGAGCGCCTCGCTGTACACACCTAAGCAGTAGGTACCTGACCACCGAAGGGTACACGTCTACTGGCTTCAACATTAAGTACCTGAACTCCTCAGGGTACACGTCTATGCAGTAGGTACCTGACCACCGAATCGTACCTATCTACTGGCGTTAGAAGAACCGCTCACCGCAGCTCACTGAGTCTGTTGGCCTCAGTTACTTGACGGCCGCATTCAGTGAGCTTGCAGCATGGTGTTCGGCTAGCGGTGTGTCAACCGCCTTTGGAGAGGATTTACTGGACTACCGGTGATGTCTGTGGACTCACCGTCTACGTTGATCAACTGTGGGCCGGAGTCGTCAGATGCTGTTTAGTGGGACATTACATGAAGAAAAGGTTGGAGTGTTACACTGAACTGGGCCAGGACCGTAGTGTGACACTGAGGGACGTACGATGGAGTGGAACACTGAGATATGCACAGGACCGTAGTGGAACACTGAGATGAAAAGGGTGTCGTGGGACACTGAAGATGGCCTGGTTGTAGTGTACACTGAACAGTGTCGTGTGACTGACTTCGTGTCGTGAGAGGCAGTTGATTGTAATTTATTATTATAAAAATGTTATTTATAATTTATTGTTTTAGCATAGAGATATATATATATAGTGACAGTAGTGTCAAGAGTTGTACCCTGTGTAGGGTTATTAATTATATTTTAGTAAAATGCTGATTATAATTTATTATAGTAACATGTACATATTATTATTATATCATAGTTCAAATACCTCTAGACCAAAGATAGTTGATTTTTATATATTAAAGATTAATTTAATATTAATGTGTGTATTTATGTATCCCGAACTCTTTATTACAAAAGGAGTAAATCTTAATAACATCTTCATTTTAAAAATTACTTTTTTTGTAATACCAACCCTACACTCACCAACCCTACACTCACCAACCCAACACTCACCAACCCAACACTCACCAACCCAACACTCACCAACCCAACACTCACCAACCCTACACTCACCAACCCTACACTCAGCAACCCTACACTCACCAACCCAACACTCACCAACCCTACACTCACCAACCCTACACTCACCAACCCTACACTCACCAACCCTACACTCACCAGCCCTACACTCACCAACCCAACACTCACCAACCCTACACTCACCAACCCTAAACTCACCAACCCTACACTCAACAACCCTACACTTCCAAACCCTACACTCACCAACCCTAAACTCACCAACGCTACACTCACCAACGCTACACTCACCAACGCTACACTCACCAACGCTACACTCATCAACGCTACACTCACCAACGCTACACTCACCGACGCTACACTCACCAACCCTACACTCACCAACGCTACACTCACCAACGCTTCACTCCCCAACGCTACACTCACCAACGCTACACTCACCAACGCTACACTCACCAACGCTACACTCACCAACGCTACACTCACCAACCCTACACTCACCAACAATACACTCACCAATCCTACACTCACCAACCCTACACTCACCAACCCTACACTCACCAACCCTACACTCACCAACGCTACACTCACCAACGCTACACTCACCAACCCTACACTCACCAACCCTACACTCACCAACCCTACACTCACCAACGCTACACTCACCAACGCTACACTCACGAACGCTACACTCACCAACGCTACACTCACCAACGCTACACTCACGAACGCTACACTCACCAACCCTACACTCACCAACGCTACACTCACGAACGCTACACTCACGAACGCTACACTCACCAACGCTACACTCACGAACGCTACACTCACGAACGCTACACTCACCAACGCTACACTCACGAACGCTACACTCACAAACCCTACACTCACCAACGCTACACTCACGAACGCTACACTCACCAACGCTACACTCACGAACGCTACACTCACCAACGCTACACTCACCAACGCTACACTCACCAACGCTACACTCACCAACGCTACACTCACCAACGCTACACTCACCAACGCTTCACTCACCAACGCTACACTCTCCAACGCTACACTCACCAACGCTACACTCACCAACGCTACACTCACCAATGCTACACTCACCAACCCTACACTCACCAACCCTACACTCACCAACCCTACACTCACCAACCCTACACTCACCAACCCTACACTCACCAACCCTATAGTCACCAACCCAACACTCACCAACCCTACACTCACTAACCCTACACTCACCAACGCTACACTCACCAACACTCACCAACCCCTACACTCACCAACCCAACCTACACTCACCAAGCCTACACTCACCAACTCACCAACCCTACACTCACCAACCCTACACTCACCACTCACCAACCCTACACTCACCAACCCTACACTACACTCACCAACCCTACACTCACCACTCACCAACCCTACACTCACCAACCCTACACTCACCAATCCACTCACCAACCCACTACACTCACCAACGCTACACTCACCAACGCTACACTCAACCCTACACTCACCCCTACACTCACCAACCCTACACTACACTCACCAATCCTACACTCACCAACCCTACACTCACCAACCCTACACTCACCAACCCTACACTCACCAACGCTACACTCACCAACGCTACACTCACCAACCCTACACTCACCAACCCTACACTCACCAACCCTACACTCACCAACCCTACACTCACCAACGCTACACTCACCAACGCTACACTCACCAACCCTACACTCACCAATCCTACACTCACCAACCCTACACTCACCAACCCTACACTCACCAACCCTACACTCACCAACGCTACACTCACCAACGCTACACTCACCAACCCTACACTCACCAACCCTACACTCACCAACCCTATACTCACCAACCCTACACTCACCAACCCTACACTCACCAACCCTACACTCACCAACCCTACACTCACCAACTACACTACACTCATCAACCCTACACTCACCAACCCTACACTCACCAACCCTACACTCACCAACCCTACACTCACCAACCCTACACTCACCAACCCTACACTCACCAACCCTACACTCACCAACCCTACACTCACCAACCCTACACTCACCAACGCTACACTCACCAACGCTACACTCACCAACGCTACACTCACCAACGCTACACTCACCAACGCTACACTCACCAACGCTACACTCACCAACGCTACACTCACCAACGCTACACTCACCAACGCTACACTCACCAACGCTACACTCACCAACGCTACACTCACCAACGCTACACTCACCAACGCTACACTCACCAACGCTACACTCACCAACGCTACACTCACCAACGCTACACTCACCAACGCTACACTCACCAACCCTACACTCACCAACGCTACACTCACCAAGCCTACACTCACCAACCCTACACTCACCAAGCCTACACTCACCAACGGTACACTCACCAAGCCTACACTCACCAAGCCTACACTCACCAAGCCTACACTCACCAAGCCTACACTCACCAACCTACACTCACCAACGCTACACTCACCAAGCCTACACTCACCAACGGTACACTCACCAACTCTACACTCACCAAGCCTACACTCACCAACGCTACACTCACCAACGCTACACTCACCAACGCTACACTCACCAACGCTACACTCACCAATGCTACACTCACCAACCCTACACTCACCAACCCTACACTCACCAACCCTACACTCACCAACCCTACACTCACCAGCCCTACACTCACCAACGCTACACTCACCAACGCTACACTCACCAACGCTACACTCACCAACCCTACACTCACCCACCCTACACTCACCAACGCTACACTCACCAACGCTACACTCACCAACGCTACACTCACCAACGCTACACTCACAAACCCTACACTCACCAACGCTACACTCACCAACGCTACACTCACCAACGCTACACTCACCAACGCTACACTCACCAACGCTACACTCACCAACGCTACACTCAATAACGCTACACTCACCAACGCTACACTCACCAACGCTACACTCACCAAGCCTACACTCACCAACCCTACACTCACCAAGCCTACACTCACCAACGGTACACTCACCAACGCTACACTCACCAACGCTACACTCACCAACCCTACACTCACCAACGCTACACTCACCAACGCTACACTCACCAACGCTACACTCACCAACGCTACACTCACCAACGCTACACTCACCAACGCTACACTCACCAACCCTACACTCACCAACGCTACACTCACCAACGCTACACTCACCAACGCTACACTCACCAACGCTACACTCACCAACCCTACACTCACCAACGCAACACTCACCAACGGTACACTCACCAACGCTACACTCACCAACGCTACACTCACCAACGCTACACTCACCAACGCTACACTCACCAACGCTACACTCACCAACGCTACACTCACCAACGCCACACTCACCAAGCCTACACTCACCAACCCTACATTCACCAAGCCTACACTCACCAACGGTACACTCACCAACGCTACACTCACCAACGCTACACTCACCAACGCTACACTCACCAACGCTACACTCACCAAGCTTACACTCACCAACCCTACACTCACCAATGCTACACTCACCAACGGTACACTCACCAACGCTACACTCACCAACGGTACACTCACCAACGGTACACTCACCAACGGTACACTTACCAACGGTACACTCACCAACGGTACACTCACCAACGGTACACTCACCAACGCTACACTCACCAACGGTACACTCACCAACGGTACACTCACCCACGGTACACTCACCAACGGTACACTCACCAACGGTACACTCACCAACGGTACACTCACCAACGGTACACTCACCAACGGTACACTCACCAACGCTACACTCACCAACGGTACACTCACCAACGCTACACTCACCAACGGTACACTCACCAACGGTACACTCACCAACGGTACACTCACCAACGGTACACTCACCAACGGTACACTCACCAACGGTACACTCACCAACGGTACACTAACCAATGGTACACTCACTAACGGTACACTCACCAACGGTACACTCACCAACGGTACACTCACCAACGGTACACTCACCAACGGTACACTCACCAACGCTACACTCACCAACGGTACATTCACCAACGGTACACTCACCAACGGTACACTCACCTACGGTACACTCACCAACGGTACACTCACCAACGGTACACTCACCAACGGTACACTCACCAACGGTACACTCACCAACGGTACACTCACCAACGCTACACTCACCAACGGTACACTCACCAACGGTACACTCACCAACGGTACACTCACCAACGCTACACTCACCAACGGTACACTCACCAACGGTACACTCACCAACGGTACACTCACCAACGGTACACTCACCAACGGTACACTCACCAACGGTACACTCACCAACGGTACACTCACCAACGGTACACTCACCAACGGTACACTCACCAACGCTACACTCACCAACGGTACACTCACCAACGCTACACTCACCAACGGTACACTCACCAACGCTACACTCACCAACGGTACACTCACCAACGGTGCACTCACCAACGGTACACTCACCAAAGGTACACTCGCCAACGGTACACTCACCAACGGTACACTCACCAACGGTACACTCACCAACGGTACACTCACCAACGGTACACTCACCAACGGTACACTCACCAATGGTACACTCACCAACGCTACACTCACCAACGGTACACTCACCAACGCTACACTCACCAACGGTACACTCACCAACGGTACACTCACCAACGGTACACTCACCAACGGTACACTCAGCAACGGTACACTCACCAACGGTACACTCACCAACGGTACACTCACCAACGCTACACTCACCAACGCTACACTCACCAACGGTACACTCACCAACGCTACACTCACCAACGGTACACTCACCAACGGTACACTCACCAACGGTACACTCACCAACGGTACACTCACCAACGGTACACTCACCAACGGTACACTCAGCAACGGTACACTCACCAACGGTACACACACCAACGGTACACTCACCAACGGTACACTCACCAACGGTACACTCACCAACGGTACACTCACCAACGGTACACTCACCAACGCTACACTCACCAACGGTACACTCAGCAACGGTACACTCAGCAACGGTACACTCACCAACGGTACACTCACCAACGGTACACTCACCAACGGTACACTCACCAACGGTACTCTCACCAACGGTACACTCACCAACGGTACACTCACCAACGGTACACTCACCAACGGTACACTCACCAACGGTACACTCAGCAACGGTACACTCACCAACGGTACACTCACCAACGGTACTCTCACCAACGGTACACTCACCAACGGTACTCTCACCAACGGTACACTCACCAACGGTACACTCACCAACGGTACACTCAGCAACGGTACACTCACCAACGGTACACTCACCAACGGTACTCTCACCAACGGTACACTCACCAACGGTACTCTCACCAACGGTACACTCACCAACGGTACACTCACCAACGGTACACTCAGCAACGGTACACTCACGAACGGTACACTCACCAACGGTACACTCAGCAACGGTACACTCACCAACGGTATACTCACCAACGGTACTCTCACCAACGGTACACTCACCAACGGTACTCTCACCAACGGTACACTCACCAACGGTACACTCACCAACGTTACACTCAGCAACGGTACACTCACCAACGGTACACTCACCAACGGTACTCTCACCAACGGTACACTCACCAACGGTACTCTCACCAACGGTACACTCACCAACGGTACACTCACCAACGGTACACTCAGCAACGGTACACTCACCAACGGTACACTCACCAACGGTACTCTCACCAACGGTACACTCACCAACGGTACTCTCACCAACGGTACACTCACCAACGGTACACTCACCAACGGTACACTCAGCAACGGTACACTCAGCAACGGTACACTCACCAACGGTACACTCAGCAACGGTACACTCACCAACGGTACACTCACCAACGGTACTCTCACCAACGGTACACTCACCAACGGTACTCTCACCAACGGTACACTCACCAACGGTACACTCACCAACGGTACACTCAGCAACGGTACACTCACCAACGGTACACTCACCAACGGTACTCTCACCAACGGTACACTCACCAACGGTACACTCACCAACGGTACACTCACCAACGGTACACTCACCAACGGTACTCTCACCAACGGTACACTCACCAACGGTACACTCACCGTGGACTATAAAGAACTAAACAAAAACAAAGGACAAGTTTCATCGTCAATTCTCTTCATTAACATTTTTTTCCATTAACTCTGAGGACCCGAGAATATCTAATTTTACCTTGTGTAAGTCTCTTTTTCAGTATAGAAACTAATTATTTTAGAATTACGTAGACTGATTTAATTAACCCCAGGATAAAACTTCAAAAGTTTATTTTGAAAGTTTACCAAAGGCTGTTAAATTATAACGAGTGAAGGAGTATATAAATTTAACATTGAAGGTAACCAGAATTGTTTAAGAAAGTGTTGCGCATTTTCAAATTCACAGCGAGAATCAGAAGACCCCGAATATTAAAAGTAAGACAATTAAAACTGGAGAAGACAAATGAGAGCTCTAATAGACTGACCGAATAATTAGTTAATTGGTAACTCAATTTGGAAACCCAGCAAGCGTATAGTTATGGAAATCTGGGAAGAAAGAAGACTGCAGTACTTAGGTTTATGGTTACAGGAAAGAGGGATCGTTAAGGAAGAAGAGCCATTGGTGGAATAATGTAAATTGAGTAGTAAGGGAGAAAATGTTAGTATATGAGAGGTTTCACAAAGTTGAAGTGATGCGAGGGAGGAGTATATGGAAAGATAAAGAGAAGTTAAGGAGTGGCGAAGCAACGTGAATAGAGAGCAACTGAGAGAGTGTGGGAGGAGTTATCAACAAATTTTGTTGAAAATCAGAAAAATAATGGAGTGAGATTAATAAGTTGAGGAAGCCTAGGGAACGAATGGATCTGACAGTTAAAGAAAAGGATAGGGACGCTGTGATTTCGTGTATAGGGCAAGGAGGAATAATCTTGTAGGAGTGAGGAAGAGCCTCTTGTCAGTGTGGGGAAAGCTCGTGAGGCAGTGGGTCGAAGGAAAGGGGGTAAGGCAGCTGGGATTGATTGGCTAAAGAAAGAAATGTTTAAAGAAGGTGGGGATATAGTTTTGGAGTGATTGCTTTTATTTAATAAATGTATGGAAGAGGGTAAGGTACCTAGGGATTGGTAGAGAGCATGCATAATTCCTTTGTATAAAGGCAAAGGGAACAAAAGAGAGTGCAAAAATTATAGGAGAATAGATGAGTTGAATATGCCTGGTAAAGTGTATGGAAGAGTTAGTATTGACAGAACGCAGATTAAGACGGAGAGTAGGATAGCAGATGAACAAGGAGGCTTTAGGAAAGGTAGGGCGTATGTAGACCAAGTGTTTACAGTGAAACATACAGATGAAGAGTATTTAGATAAGGGTAAAAAGGTTTTTGTGGCATTTATGGATTTGGAAAAGGAGTATGACAGGGTGGATAGAGAAACATTGTGATAGACGTTGCAAATGTATAGAATGGGAAGCTACTGAGAGTAGTGAAGAGTTTATACGAGGATAGCGAGGCTCAGAGTAGAGTATGTAGGAGAGAGGGAGATTATTTCCCAGTAGGGAGATTATTTCCCAGAGGTAGGCTTTAGACAAGGATGAGTGATGTCACCATGATTAGTCAAAATATTTATAGATGGAGTTGTAAGAGAAGTAAATGGATGAGTGTTGGCAAGACGTGTGGGGTTAAAACATAAAGTATCTAACTCAAATTGGGAGTTGTCATAGTTGCTCTTTGCTGATGACACTGTGCTTTCGGGAGATTCTGGAGACAAGTTGCAGAGGTTGGTTGATGAGTGTGTTAGGGTATGTAAAACAAAGTTAATAGTGAATATAGGAAAAAGGATAACAAAAAGAAAAATAGGTGATGAAAGATTGGAAATCAGATTGGAGGGAGAGAGTATGGAAGATGTGAATGTATTCAGATTTTTAGGAGAGGATGTGTCAGCAGATGGGTCTATGAAAGATGAAGTGAAACATAGAACTGATGTGGAGAAAAAGGTGAGTGGTGCAATTAGGAGTCTGTGGAGACAAAGGAGGTTGTCCATGGAAGCAAAGATGGGAATCTAAGAGAGTATAGTTATACTAGTGCTCTTATATGGGTGTGAAACATGGGTGGTGAATGTTACAAAAGGGAGAAGACTGGAGGCAGTCTAGACGTTATGTTTGAGAGCAACGTGTGGAGTGATTTCAATGTAGAGAATTCGTAGTTTGGAAGTTAGGAGGTGGTGTGGGATTGACAAAACTTTTACCCAGAGAGCTGAGGAGGGGTTGTTGAGGTGGTTTGGACATGTAGAGAGGTGGAACGAAATAAAATGACTTCGAGAGCGTACAAATCTGTAGTGGAAGGAAGGAGGGGTAGGGGTCGGCCTAGGAAAGGTTGGAGGGAGGGGATAAAGGAGATTTTGTATGCGAGGAGCTTGGACTTCCAGCAATCATGCGTGAGCATGTTAGACAGGAGTGAATGAAGACAAATGGTTTTAAGGACTTAACGTACTGTTGAAGTGTGAGCAAGGTAACATTTATGAAGGGATTCAGGGAAACATGCAGGCCAGACTTGAGGCCTGTATATGGGAAGTACAGTGCCTGTACTCTGAAGGAGGAGTGTTAATGTTGCAGTTTTATAACTGTAGTGTAAGAGCGCCTCTGGCAATACAGTGATATAATGTATGATGAAAGTTTTTCTTTTTCGGGTAACCCTGACTTGGTAGGAGACGGCCTATGTGATATTAATACATACATATGTGCGTGGATGTAGTGTGGATGATAAGAAAGAAATGACTGCTGATGTTATGAATGAAAAGAAGTTGGATGTCCTCGCCCTAAGTGAAACAAAGCTGAAGGGGATAGGAGAGTTTCAGTAGGGAGAAATAAATGGGATTAAGTCAGGAGTATTTGAGAGAATTAGACCTAAGGAAGGGGTAGCAATAATGTTGAAGGATCGGTTATGGAAGAAAAAGAGGGTATATAAATGTGTAAATTCAAGGATTATGTGGATTAAAATAAGGGTTGGACGTGAAAAGTGAGTCATAATAAGCATGTATGCACCTGGAGAAGAGAGGAGTGTAGAGGAGAGAGAGAGATTTTGGGAGATGTTAAGAGAATGTATAGGAACCTTTGCACCAAGTGATAGAGTAATTGAGACAGGGGACCTAAATGCTAAAGTAGGAGAAACATTTAGAGAAGGTGTTGTAGGTTGGTGGAATGATAATGTAAAGAGTGTAGTAAGGGAGAAAAAGTTAGCATATGAGAGAGAAATGATAAAAGCAGGTTCTGATATAGTTTTGGGGTGGTTGGTGTTACTATTTAATACATGTATGGAAGAGGGTAAGATACCTAGGGATTGGTAAAGAACATGCATAATTCCTTTGTATAAAGGCAAAGGGGATAAAGAGAGTGCAGAAATTATAGGGGAATAAGTCTGTTGAGTATACCTGGTAAAGTGTATGGTAGAGTTAATACTGAAAAAAAAAATAAGCCTAAGACAGATAGTAGGATAACCGATAAACAAGGAGGCTTTAGGAACGGCAGGGGGTGTGTAGACCAAGTGTCTACAGTGAAACATGCAGG
This sequence comes from Cherax quadricarinatus, assembly GCF_038502225.1. Lineage (NCBI taxonomy): Eukaryota > Metazoa > Arthropoda > Malacostraca > Decapoda > Parastacidae > Cherax > Cherax quadricarinatus. The sequence goes on along the minus strand of NC_091299.1, from coordinate 47,235,274 downwards.
TGAACAGTATTTAGATAAGGCTAAAGAGTTTCTCGTGGCATTTAAGGATTTGGAAAAGGCATATGACAGGGTGGAGAGGGGGCAATATGGCAGATGTTGCAGGTGTATGGTATAGGAGGTAGGTTACTAAATGCAGTGAAGAGTTTTTACGAGGAGAGTGACGCTCAGGTTAGAGTATGTAGGAGAGAGGGAGATTATTTCCCAGTAAAAGTTGGTCTTAGACATAGATGTGTGATGTCACCATGGTTATTCATTGTATTTATAGATGAGGTTGTAAGAAAAGTTCATGCGAGGGTCTTGGCAAGAGGTGTGGAGTTAAAAGATAAAGAATCAAACACAAAGTGAGAAAGAGTAAGGTGATGAGGATAAAAAGATAAGGTGAAGAAAGATTGCATATCAGATTGGAGTGAGAGAGCAGGAGGAGAAGAATGTATTCAGATATTAGGGAGTGGACGTGCCAGCAGATGAGTCTATGAATGATGAAGTGAATCATAGAATTGATGAAAAGAAAAGGGTGGATGGTACACTGAGGAATCTGTGGAGATAAAGAACTTTGTCCTTGGAAGCAAAGAAGGGAATGTACCAGAGCATAGCTATACCAATACTCTTTTATGGGTGTGAAGCATAGGCGGTGAATGTTGCAACAAGGAGAATGCTGGAGGCAGTTGAAATGTCATGTTTGAGGGCAATGTGTGGTGTGAATATAGTGCATAGAATTTGTAGTTCGGAAAATAGGAGGAGATGTGGGATTACCAAAACTATTATCGAGAGGGCTGAGGAGGGGTTGTTGAGGTGGTTCGAACATGTAGAGAGGATGGCACAAAGGAGAATGACTTCGAGATTGTATAAATCTAAAGTGGAGGAAAGGCAGGGTAGGGATAGGCCTAGGAAAGGTTGAAGAGAGGGGGTAAAGGAGCTTTTGTATGCGAGGGGACTGGATTTCCAGCATGCTTGAGCGTATTTGATAGGAGTGAATGGAGACAAATGGTTTTTAATACTTACCGTGCTGTTGAAGTGTAAGCAAAGTAACATTTATGAAAGAATTCAGGGAAACCTGGAGGCCGAACTTGAGTCCTGGAGATGGAATGCACAGCATCTGTACTCTGAAGGGGGGGGGTTAATGTTGCAGTTTTATAACCCTAGTGTAAAGCACCCCACTGTCAAAACAGTGATGGAGTGGATGATGAAATTTTTCTTTTTCGGGCCACCCTGCCTTGGTGATAATAGGCCGATGTGTTAATAAAATAAAAAATATATATATACGTGTGTGTGTATATACACTTATCTGTTGACTGGGTTAACGAGAAGAACTATCAATATGACAGCTTTTTAAACAGTGGAATCAGAGACCTTGGGATCATGGGGAAAAAATGTCACACATTTCCCTAAAGAACTGGGTTCCAGGGACCGAAGAGCAGCCACTTTCATGTTACAGTGCATCAGCATGGCCATCCAGAGAGAAAATGCATGCTGCATACTGGGCTCGTGCCCGGCTTCGGAGGAGCTGGAGGAGATTCATAACCTTTGATATAATGTACCATTGTATTCATGTTTGTGTTTTCTTTCAATGTATTCTATCTATTAATAAAGTACATATATAAATTATAGGGGGTGGTAGGAGAAGAAAATATTCAAATAGCTCCCAGAGGTACGTTTATTATCTTCTCTGAGGATGAGTGTAGCCAGTAAGGAGATGTCACTTCTAAATAGGTGTGTTGCTTAAAAGGGGTGGTAGACAATTATGAGGGTGTAATTACCTTAATTTTGTTAGAGGATCTTTTGAGAAATGTTTCTCCTGACTTTAAGGCATATCTTGAGGAGAAGGATCTGAATGATTTTAATAATGCTTTAGAGCTGGGGGATAGATTTTTGGCTAACCAAAAATTTGGTAGTAGTTACCACTCACCACATACTAATAATGGTAAGTTTTCTTCACCAGCGAGTAGGAATAAAAAATTTCATAAGTTTAAGCCGCCTATTTTCCAGCCTAATAACCACCAGTTCTAATAAGCCTAATTTTCCGGTACCTACCCAGGAAGGTTTTAAGTCGGTTGTCACAGGTCCAGGACTACCGGGGACAGGTAGAAAGAGTCCAGTTCCCCAAGGTCACGGGCCCCAGCCTTTGTCAAATGGGTAGGGGGCTTTTAAACCTTATCACTGTACATATTGCAATAAACAGGGCCACCTGCAGCCATATTGTCGAAAGATTCTTAGAGACCAGGCTGCAGCAGATGCTTCTCCAGTAAGTACACTAGTTACACATAATGTTTCTTGCATTGCAGTCTTGCCCTAAGGTATCCAAAGAAGACTAGCTGTCTTAGACCCTCGGATGAAGGTCTATTCACGTAAGTCTACTGTGGTCTTAGACCATAATGAAGGTAGGGTAACAGGTGTTACATCTTTGAGGAACACTAATAGCACATACACCTTGCTTCGCAGGGGGGTATTGCCAGTGTCGGATGACACCTACACCGGGTTGGACATTTTTCTTAATGGGTTACCGTAGTCCCTGTCAGGACTCAAGTGCAAAGGTTATGGGTAGTGTCTGGGTACCTACCTGTAGGTATTGCAGATGATGTACCTTTTGCAGGAGTTGACCTACTAGGCAACAACGTTGTGGAACTCCTCAAAAGTGAGGAATGTTTGGTTTTGCAAGACCCTGCTTTATCAGGTGGTAATGACCAAATTGGAGCAACGGTTCCTGAAAGATTTCAGTGTCTTCTAGGACTAAACAGGGGAGCAAGGCAGGAGCTGTGTCTCCCTGTGGCCCTTCTGCAGACTGTGGTAATAGTTTTGGCCTGGGGAGCCTGTTCATTGAATTTGACCTGCAGGAGAGACTGGGCAGTGATGAACCGGCTCAGACGGAACTCGGTTGGAGAAGTGGTCTTGGTGCTGATGTGGGAAAAAATCCCCTGACTCTGCAACAGCTGAGTGAGGCCCAGGAAGGTTGTGATCTGAAAGCTATACAATTATTAGCTGTTGCGGAGGACATGGTTCCCAAATTTACCAAATGTTTACTTTGTAGAGTTGATCAAAAGAGGAAGACTCTTTTTAATTAAGAGGGCCTGTGACCAAGTTGCCATAGCAGAACTATTCAAGTGTCATTGTATTTTTTTATAGATTCCGAAGGAACGACATTTAAGTGTTAAGAAGGGAGAGCTGAATAACCAGTGTTTATTAATAAATTCTTTTTCTAACGGGTTACCAGAGTCTATATCTTTTTTGAATAATTTTGTGTGTGTAGTTTTGAGATTTCTGGCGAAACATTTTTGTCAGTTAGGCTTTGCACAAATCACCCAGAAGTCATATTTTATGAAATGTCATGAAGTTTTGAGAGGCTTACTTGAGTCAAGGAAAAGCACAGTGGCTTTACCAGTCTCTCATGACAATACACGTTTGTTTTACCCAGTACCAGAAGGACTGGGATGAGGGTATTCCCCTCCTTTTCATTACCGTGCGGGGAAGCACTCTGGAATCATTAAGTCATGGGCTAGGTGAGGATGGTGATGTTTCCCCTGTGGTGTTTTTTCTGTTTCAGAAACTGTTTGGCTAAGATGAGGTCGACGGCACTAGTCTACCAGCCTGCCAGTCTGCCCAGGATGACGTGGGACCATGAGGTGGTGCTACATATTCTGGAAGCTGGAGAGATGGGATTAGCGTTGGAGCCGGGTCCTGGGAAGGCTATGATGGAACTGTGTGGTGGCTTGAAAATGTTGGCGGATAAAGTCCTTGAGAAAGATGATGTAAGCAGGAAAATTGTACGAGATTGTGGAAGGTGTGGATCTTCTGAAAGTAGGGATGTAGTGGTGGCTCAGCCATGGTTCATCTTAGTGAAAGAGTTTTGGGATGCCTAATTCAACTAAATATATTTTAGATAAGTTTACAATAATTTAATAATTAACAGATAACCCTAAATATATTTTTTTCGGTTTGCTCAGAATGTTTTTTTGCGAAATTATTGCACATTCAAATTTTCGCTTGCCTTAAACGGCAAGAAGAGAATTGTTATTTAAGTCGAAATTACAAGTTTTACCTATATAGCACGACATATATAATAATAATGATAATAATAATAATAATAATAATAATAATAATAATAATAATAATAATAATAATAATAATAATAATAATAAGAAGAAGAAGAAGAAGAAGAAGAAGAAGAAGAAGAAGAAGAAGAAGATGAACGAGATTCCAAGTGCATTCGTGCTTATTTTATCGATAAATACTTGAAATAAAAGGAAAAAAAAAGACTTATTAAGTTGAAATATGACCTCAAAAATGCCCTTCTTGCTTAACATGAGAATGCAGTGAAGTTTTAAGTCACAAATAAGAGTTACATGTTTGGTGAAGCTGGAAATCCTCACAAATTATATTCATTATAAATTCGTCTAATTTATACACTCTAGAGCTCCAGTTCATATTGCAATCATTACTATTTTTAATTAAGCCAGATTCAAATACATTTCGGTTCATCATGTACTTGTCTGATAAAACCATCTTAGTCTTAACAAAATCAATTGGGTTAAAATCTCTCACATGAATAAAAGTAGCATTAGGCACTTGCCCACTTCTAATGCTATATTTATGCTCTCGTAATCTTAGTTCAATAAAATTTATTATGGTACATTTGGCATTTTATTTACAGGGAAC
>NC_091299.1:47145310-47230524 GCF_038502225.1 Cherax quadricarinatus | reverse complement strand
TGTGTGTGTATGTGTGTGTGTGTGTGCGTGTATGTGTGTGTGTATTTGGGTGTGTGTGTGTGTTTGGGTGTGGGCGGGAGGAGTGTACAAGCGTGGGATAGTGTGAGGGAGTGTGTGGCAGAGGGTGGTTATAGTGTGTGTGTGTGTACTCACCTAGTTGAGGTTGCAGGGGTTGAGTCCAAGCTCCTGGCCCCGCCTCTACACTGGTCGCTACTAGGTCACTCTCCCTGAACCGTGAGCTTTATCATACCTCTGCTTAAAGCTATGTATGGATCCTGCCTCCACTACATCGCTTCCCAAACTATTCCACTTCCTTACTACACTGTGGCTGAAGAATTACTTCCTAACATCCCTGTGATTCATCTGTGTCTTCAACTTCCAACTGTGTTCCCTTGTTGCTGTGTCCCATCTCTGAAACATTCTGTCTTTGTCCACCTTGTCAATTCCTCTCAGTATTTTGTATGTCGTTATCATGTCCACCCTATCTCTCCTGTCCTCCAGTGTCATCAGGTTGGTTTCCCTTAACCTATCCTCGTAGGACATACCTTGTAGCTCTGGGACTAGTCTTGTTGTAAACCTTTGCACTTTCTCTAGTTTCTTTACGTGCTTGGCTAGGTATGGGTTCCAGACTGGTGCCGCATACTCCAATATGGGCCTAGCATACACGGTGTACAGGGTCCAGAACGATTCCTTATTATGATGTCGGAATGCTGTTCTGAGGTTTGCTAGGCGCCCATATGCTGCAGCAGTTATTTGGTTGATGTGCGCTTCAGGAGAGGTGCCTGGTGTTATACTTACCCCAAGATCTTTTTTCTTGGAAATAAATGGTATAAAATACCGACACAATGGAAATATAAACACATATGCAGTATAATGTGATCCTTTATTGACAACGTTTCACCCACACAGTGGGCTTTTTCAAGTCACACACAGATCTACCTGGTGTGGAAGGTACGGGAGTATTTATAGTCATGTTCAGAATGTTGAGGTCAGGTGGAGAATGCTGCATCTGATGATCTACTGGGTGGGGTTATAGAGTCTTGGGTAGCTTGGGCGGGGTATTGAACAAGTTGTGAGTAGACCTTCTGCAGTGTTCTATGTTCTCATGTGGGATAGCGACGAAGAAGTTTCTTGGCGAGTGGTTCAGCTATGTTACAGAAGCCGTTGTTCTGGTTGAAATTGTTGGTTATAGAGATAAACGATGATTCCAGGATTCTTCGGTATTCAGTGTTGTCTTCTGTGGCGATAAGTCTTGAGTTTCTGTAGTTAATTAAATGGTTGTGTGAATTGCGATGTTGTACACAGGCATTCCTTGTATCGTCAGTCCTGCTTGCATATTGGTGTTCTGAAATACGTGTTTGGTATGTTTTATCCATTACAGGGAATATTTTAGTCATAATAAGTTTATTTTGATCATAGTTTTTCATATATGGTCATATTGTGAAATATTACTTAGGCATGAGACGATTTCCAGTCTCATCTGCGTGGGCCACTACTTAAGAGTCACGAATGATTCATAAGTAGCAGATGATCAGCATCTCACCTCCGACATGAGGGACATATTCTCCTGCATACGTTGCTCTTTTAATCATGTTATTACTTCTACTTATTGATTGTTAAGAATAATCAATACACTGTGAGTGGAATGCTGTTTCACTGAGGAAATAAGCCTCAGCCTTTACAATTATTAATTTTGGGTTTCTATTTTCCATGTATGGAGGACCAGACCGTTATGATACAATTAAGGTATCTGTCGATCAACTTATCAATTTATTTTCTGAATCTCATTCTCATTCTATTAATTTTGTCCTGCCTTGCATCTCACTATTCTCCCTCTCGGTGCACTAATCCTGATGTCATTAATCTCGCCGCATTCTCTCATCTTCCCTCGCAAATTAATGGGAGGAAGACATTAGTCTGTACTTGTGTGCCCTTAATAATATCTCAACTTTATAATTGCGCCACAAAGGTATGAATTTATATCCCATTTAGGTGTTATTCAGACGCTGTTGGATGTCATTTGATTATTTCGTTAATAATATATCTTGATGATCACAGCAGAGATTACAGTATTATGAAAATATTAATAACGGTGAAATTTTTCTTGTAGGGAATTACGTCTCATTCACACTTTATCTCGTGATTTTATATTTTAATTTTTGTGTGTGTCTTTTCCTTTACATCATATTTATTAAAACAAAGAACCTAAATATTTAATAGTAAATGTTGACCAATTTAATGAATCAGCAATTTTTTAGAGCTGAATGAAAATTTACTTTCAGTTTCCAAATTAGTGGACAACAGTGCAGTCAGGGGATATTGGTAGTTAGTGTAGAAATGCGTAGAGGGGAATGTGTACTTCGTGGGCGAATTCATATTTAGTGGGAAAATGCATTGCTAAGAGCAAAATTTGCAGTTAGCGGGGAAATGTATAGTTGAAGTTAACACACTTGTGCAACATCTGGTTATCTTTATTGTAGACGTTTCACCATCCAGTGGCTTTATCAATATACATTCTAGGACATAATTAGAATGATTATTATTATTATAATCATGGGGAGCGCTAAACCCGTAGGATTATACAGCGCATGTGGGGGGGGGTGTATGGGAGCCATTCATGCTCAATTCAGGGAACTGGAGCACAGATCCAATTCCCTAAGTCAAGAGCCCCTCACCAGCATCAAGGAACCTCCCTTGAGGGGACATAATTAGAAGACAGTAGAACTATATACAAAAAATGAGGTAATCAGTCCCTCAGCCTTGGAGCTGGCATGGAGAGCACCCTGGTTGTAGAGATTCTGGAGCATAGGCAAGGAGACTGGCGCTTATATAGGCGTCAGTGGAAAGGGACGTGTAGCAGACAAGAGCATAGTCACTGGTAGGCGGGATTCCCCAGTGGAAGTAGATCGCACCCAAAGGGATGGGTTAGTTGTAGTAGCCGTGAAGGTTATGTAGATGTCCTCTGAACCAAGATTCCATGATGTTGCAGTGTCTGAAAAGTTGTGCAAGAAAAGTAAACAATACTGACAAGATGAAAGTTAACACATTTGTGCAACATCTGATTATCCACTGACGCCTACATAAGCGCCAGTCTCCTTGCCTGTGCTCCAGAATCTTTACAACCAGGGTCCTCTCCACACCAGCTCCAAGGCTGAGGGACTGATTATCTCAACTTTTGTATATAGTTCTACTGTTTTCTAATTATGTCCTAGAATCTGTATTAATAAAGTCACTGGATGGCGAAACGTCTACAATAAAGATAACCAGATGTTGCACAAGTGTGTTAACTTTCATCTTGTCGGTACTGTATACCTTTCTTGCACATATGTATAGTTAGCTGTAAATTGTGTAGTATTTGCTGAAATGTGTAGTTAGTGGGTAATGCAAAGTTAATGATTAAAATGTCGTACAAATTTATTCGAAACCCACGTTCAAAAAAAAATTGGCTATCAAATACGTGGATTTTAAATATTATTAAAAATATTGTACATAACCTCGCACGGCTGGAAAAATATGAGTAAAATATCATGAAAGTTTTATTGATGTGGAAATTTATTAGCATTCAAGCGGCTGAAAAAAGAGGAAACCACAATATTTAAATACAGAAGCCAACACATAGTCATATGTGTATACACGAGATATGTTATGTCATCGTGACAAGTATATGCAAAGAGGCATTCGCATTTCTATACATGGCATATGCCAAGCCGTTTTTGGAATATGCAGCGCTAGTATGGAAGCATCATCTAATAAAACATGTCAAAGATGTTGGAAAAAGTGCAGAGGTTTGTTCCAATACTTGTCCCGGTGTTGACAGCTACAAGAAGAGATTAAAGGAGCTAAACATGACGACACTAGAGAAGAGAAGGACTAGAAATATCATGATGATAATTTACAAAATACTGAAAGGTGAAGACAGGGTGGTCAGGATGTCTCTGTCTGAGAGGCGGGTCTTAGATACAAGAGGACGCAAAAGGACGCTAAGAACACAGAAGAGTCACAGGGATGTTGGGAAATACTACTTTCTCAACTTTTTGAAAATCAATTGGATGGTTAAAATCTCTCACATGAATAAATAGAGCACTGGAATTGTGGAGAAATTTTCTCCAGGAGGGAGGTATTAGCCCCCTTCAGCCCCTTTCAGCCCTTTCAGCCCTGAGGGGCCCAGCCCTCTCAGAAGGGGCAAGCATCTTGTTTACTGCTACAGTGAGTAATTGATCGCAGATGCAGTACGAGTATGCGACGTGGTCAAGCGACCGCCGCTCCTTGCAGTCCAGTGTTGCAGAGTGTATTTTAATAAGAGACAGTACATCTCTTACCTTAGCAGGACAATTAAGGAAAATCCTGCTCCCCACTTTATTACCATAGTAAAGATAGTGGACATTGTTGTCTATGCTTAAGACAGCAAGAATCAAACATTCTGCTTTGCTTCATCGAGGAAGTGGCAAGGAAGCAAAAGTACTATGTCAGCTTTTCCTTTGTGCAAGGGGCAGTGACGGCGTGGGGTGCTGTGGCGTCTTCAGATTACTTTTGACTCTACTGAGAGTGACACTGACGCCAGGATAACCAGCAAAGAACACTGATCTGTACGTTAGTGTGAACAAAGTGTCTCATAAAACACAATAACACAATAAACACTTAAGAGAAGTGTGATCAACTTCTTTAGTGATAAGATTGTGAACAATAAAGACAAATCTTGTGGAACATAGTGTACCAGTGTGCGTTTTCCTAGACTATGGAAGCTGTGGACATCCAAGGACACTTCAGCCTCTATCAAGTCACCGATATCTGTCGAAGGTGTGAAGAACACCATAGCTCACGCTACAAGAGCAAGGTAGGTTACGAATTTCTTGTAGTACGGGGGACTGCGCGGTTCTTGAGTCGCAAGGAGTTTGTAATCAACTTATATATATATATATTCGGCAGTAAGGGGCGGACTTTTGAGTCCACACAAGCAAGTTTGTCAGCCATCAGTGAATGAAATATGCTGACATAACACCCCCTAGGGGTAATTTATAATCTTACAAATTATAACTCATTACAGCCTGTTGAGAGATGATCATGACAACAATTCAAGACCTCGTCTGCAGGGGCAGCTGTGTAGACGATTTGCTGTCTTTTATCAGCTAAGTGTTCCCTATATTTAAATTTAAAATTAAGCTTAACTGGTAATCCCATTTCTCAACAGGAATCTTGTCCAGTTCTAATGCTATATTTATGTTATTTTAATCTAAGTTCGATAAAGTTTATTACAGTCAAACTGGTAAAAGTCTCGAATTAAGATTAAGACAACATAAATATAGCATTAAAACTGGACAAGATTCCAATGCTCAGTTTATTCATGTGAGAGATTTTAATCATCCAATTGATTTTCAAAAAGTTGAGAAAGTTGTATCAAGCAAGTCCATGGTTGATAGAAATATATTTGAATCTTGTTTCATAAAAAGCAGTTTTGAAAATAATATGAATATTTCCGTTGGTTTATATAAATTAGATTCATTTATAATTAATAAAATTTGGGAAGAGTTTAATAATATATTGGACAAATAATAAACCTTATTTCTTGGTAGGTAAGACACATAGGCAACTGTTAGGCAACTTTATTCCGAAACGTTTCGCCTACACAGTAGGCTTCCTCAGTCGAATACAGAAAGTAGGCAGGAACAGTAGAGATGTGAAGACGATGTAATCAGTCCATCACCCTTGAAGTCGTAGATTTAAGGGTGTCAGGATGTCGTGTGGATCTGTCTAGTTGGACCAGCGGACCTACTGCAGTGTTCCTCTAATGAGTCCGGTATTGTCCCGCGTCAGGTGTTTCTTTGTTGTGAGGTGTGGTCTAAGCCCTTTAATTGCCTTCCTTTAATGTATTATTTTCATAGTTCCTTGACAATGTGAGTAGTCACGAAAGCGCTTGGAATTTCACTACTCTTTCACAGTGGTTGTTTTGCATATATATATATATATATATATATATATATATATATATATATATATATATATATATATATATATATATATATATATATATATATATATATATATATATATATATATATATATATGTCGTGCCGAATATGTAAAACTGGTCAATTAGCAATAACTCATTTAAAATTAAGTCCTTTCTAAAATTTTCTCTTATATGTCTAAAGATATATATTTTTTCATTAATGTTAATGCAAAAATTTATAATTTTACACCAAAAGAATCTTAGAAAACTTACCTAACCTTATTATAACAAGCGCAATTTATTTTAGCCTAACCCAACTAAATATATTTTAAATACGTTTACAGTAATTTAATACTAAACAAACTCAATGAAATATATATTTCTCGTTAGGTTTAGAATGATTTTTGCGAAATTATTGCATACACAAATTTTCACTTGTCCTATATGGTAAGATGAGTGCTGCTATTTAAGCCAAGATCGCAAGTTCTGCCTATTCGGCACGACATATATATATATATATATATATATATATATATATATAAATATATATATATATATATATATGTAGTAGTAGGTAGATATATAGATAGACAGATAGATATGTAATATAATCGCAAAGAGGCGATCTTAATAATGCAGAACAATCCACATGGGAGTTAAATTAGACACATGTGCAACTCTTGGGTATCTTTATTGAGGAAACGTTTCGCCACACAGTGGCTTCATCAGTCCATACAAAGGATAAACTTGTAGAACAGGAGGAGAATGAGGTAATCAGTCCCTCAACCTTGAGTTGATGTGGTCAGTCCATCAATCTTGAATAGAATACGGCATAGGAGCGGAGAAGCAGCTTATAAACCGTATGGCAGGAGAGGTGCAGCAATCGTAGGTGGTGCCACATTTGTCGTGCCCAAGGGTTAGGCAAGCGACGAATTCCCAAGTATTAAGATCCCAAGAAGTTGCAGTGTCTGACAGGATTGTAGATGAATGGTTCAAAGAACCGACATGTTGTTAAATTAGAAACATGTGCAACTCTTGGGTATCTTTATTGAGGAAACGTTTCGCCACACAGTGGCTTCATCCATTCATCTACAATCCACATGGAGATGGAAACCTTACAGGTGACGGTTCACACTCTTCAACATGGGATGCCATTGATTGCTTCTGCCTTCCCTCAGAGAATTTCACCTCATGTCTGTTGCTGTCTTGTAACATTGCATAGCTCCTGATGACTTGCGAGATTGCGAAAGATCTAGAGCTAAAAATTTCCATCTCCATATGGACGTGATAGGTAAGTTTGGGGTGCCAAGGGTACATTATAATGGGGGACCTTTGACTGAACTTTGCATAGAAAGAAGTTTGGCAAAAGGTATAAACATCTTATGAAAAAAAGGATAAGTCAGTAAACGAGACATTATATAGGACGCAATGGCAGTAGTTTGTTGGACTTTGTATTGTGGGATATAAGACTGATTGGTAGACTTCCGGATGTGTATGTTTATAGAGGGGCAACAGATATATCAGACCATATTTTTATTTGTAGCTACAATGGGATAAAAATGTAGATGGGATACAAGGAGAATGGTATCAGAAAGTAAAAGAGAGGTGAAAGTTCATATTCTAGGGGAGAAAGCAGTTATGGCACGACAAAAGCAACTTTTCCTAGAAAGATGGGCGAGTGAGAGTATAGGCAATGAGGTTAAAGAGGTTTGGAGAAGATTAAAGAATGCAGTGTTATAGTGTTCAGCAGAAGTTTGTGGATATATGAGTGTGGGTGAGGGAGGATGGAAGAGCAATTGGTGGAATGATGAGGTAAAGAGAGTACTAAGAAATAAAAAAAATAGCATAAGAAAATAAGAAAGAAAGAACACTGCAGCAGGCCTACTAACCCATGCGAAACAGGTCCATGTCCCCCTCCCCGGATTAACCCAATGACCCACCTAGTCAGGTCACTTCCAATTAAGGAAGGAGCAAGGCATCAGACCTAGTAACACAAGCTAGTCAGGTCCAACTCAAAACCAGCCACACCCACTCATGTATTTATCTAACCTAATTTTAAAATTACACAACGTTTTAGCCTCAATAACTGTACTCGGGAGTTTGTTCCACTCATCCACAACTCTATTTCCAAACCAGTGTTTTCCTATAACCTTCCTGAATCTAAATTTTTCCAACTTGAAACCATTGCTGCGAGTCCTGTCTTGGCTGGAAATTTTCGGTACGCTATTTACATTCCATTTATTTATTCCTGTTTTCCATTTATACACCTCGATCATTATTTTTTTTTATTATCACACTGGCCGATTCCCACCAAGGCAGGGTGGCCCGAAAAAGAAAAACTTTCACAATCATTCACTCCATCACTGTCTTGCCAGAAGGGTGCTTTACACTACAGTTTTTAAACTGCAACATTAACACCCCTCCTTCAGAGTACAGGCACTGTAGTTCCCATCTCCAGGACTCAAGTCCGGCCTGCCGGTTCCCTGAACCCCTTCATAAATGTTACTTTGCTCACACTCCAACAGCACGTCAAGTATTAAAAATCATTCGTCTCCATTCACTCCTATCAAACACGCTCACGCACACCTGCTGGAAGTCCAAGCCCCTCGCACACAAAACCTCCTTTACCCCCTCCCTCCAACCTTTCCTAGGCCGACCCCTACCCCGCCTTCCTTCCACTACAGACTGATACACTCTTGAAGTCATTCTGTTTCGCTCCATTCTCTCTACATGTCCGAACCACCTCAACAACCCTTCCTCAGCCCTCTGGACAACAGTTTTGGTAATCCCACACCTCCTCCTAACTTCCAAACTACGAATTCTCTGCATTATATTCACACCACACATTGCCCTCAGACATGACATCTCCACTGCCTCCAGCCTTCTCCTCGCTGCAACATTCATCACCCATGCTTCACACCCATATAAGAGTGTTGGTAAAACTATACTCTCATACATTCCCCTCTTTGCCTCCAAGGACAAAGTTCTTTGTCTCCACAGACTCCCAAGTGCACCACTCACCCTTTTCCCCTCATCAGTTCTATGATTCACCTCATCCTTCATAGACCCATCCGCTGACACGTCCACTCCCAAATATCTGAATACATTCACCTCCTCCATACTCTCTCCCTCCAATCTGATATCCAATCTTTCATCACCTAATATTTTTGTTATCCTCATAACCTTACTCTTTCCTGTATTCACTTTTAATTTTCTTCTTTTGCACACCCTACCAAATTCATCCACCAATCTCTGCAACTTCTCTTCAGAATCTCCCAAGAGCACAGTGTCATCAGCAAAGAGCAACTGTGACAACTCCCAATTTATGTGTGATTCCTTATCTTTTAACTCCACACCTCTTGTCAAGACCCTCGCATTTACTTCTCTTACAACCCCATCTATAAATATATTAAACAACCACCGTGACATCACACATCCCTGTCTAAGGCCTACTTTTACTGGGAAATAATTTCCCTCTTTCCTATGTACTCTAACTTGAGCCTCACTATCCTCGTAAAAACTCTTCACTGCTTTCAGTAACCTACCTCCTACACCATACACCTGCAACATCTGCCACATTGCCCCCCTATCCACCCTGTCATACGCCTTTTCCAAATCCATAAATGCCACAAAGACCTCTTTAGCCTTATCTAAATACTGTTCACTTATATGTTTCACTGTAAACACCTGGTCCACACCCCCCCTACCTTTCCTAAAGCCTCCTTGTTCATCTGCTATCCTATTCTCAGTCTTACTTTTAATTCTTTCAATAATAACTCTACCATACACTTTACCAGGTATACTCAACAGACTTATCCCCCTATAATTTTTGCACTCTCTTTTGTCCCCTTTGCCTTTATACAAAGGAACTATGCATGTTCTCTGCCAATCCCTAGATACCTTACCCTCTTCCATACATTTATTAAATAATTGCACCAACCACTCCAAAACTATATCCCCACCTGCTTTTAACATTTCTATCTTTATCCCATCAATCCCGGCTGCCTTATAACCCTTTCATTTTACCTACTGCCTCACGAACTTCCCCCACACTCACAACTGGCTCTTCCTCACTCCTACAAGATGTTATTCCTCCTTGCCCTATACACGAAATCACAGCTTCCCTATCTTCATCAACATTTAACAATTCCTCAAAATATTCCCTCCATCTTCCCAATACCTCTAACTCTCCATTTAATAACTCTCCTCTCCTATTTTTAACTGACAAATCCATTTGTTCTCTAGGCTTCCTTAACTTGTTAATCTCACTCCAAAACTTTCTCTTATTTTCAACAAAATTTGTTGATAACATCTCACCCACTCTCTCATTTGCTCTCTTTTTACATTGTTCCACCACTCTCTTAACCTCTCTCTTTTTCTCCATATACTCTTCTCTCCTTGCATCACTTCTACTTTGTAAAAACTTCTCATATGCTAACTTTTTCTCCCTTACTACTCTCTTTACATCATCATTCCACCAATCGCTCCTCTTCCCTCCCGCACCCACTTTCCTGTAACCTCGATCATATCCCCCCTAATTCTACGCCTTTCGAGAGAGTGCAGATTCAGGGCACTCAGTCTGTCCTCATAGGGAAGATTTCTGATACATTTGATCAATTTTGTCATCCTCCTCTGTACGTTTTCCAGTGCATTTATATCCATTCCGTAATACAGTGACCAGAAATGTGCAGCATAATCTAAATGAGGCGTAACCAAGGATATAAGGTTGAGGACTTCTGTTAATTATACTACTAGATATGAAGCCAAGGATTCTGTTAGCATTATTGCGAACACTAATGCATTGTTGACTTGGTTTTAGATTACTGCTAACCAGAACTCCGAAATCCTTTTCGCAATCAGTAATATTAAGATCTACACTATTTAGTTTATATGTGGCATAGTTATTTTCCTGTCCAACATTTAGAACTTTGCAATTGTCTTAATTAAACTGCATCTGTCACTTCTCCGACCATTGCATCAGTCTATTCAAATCATCGTCGAGTGCTCTAGTGTCCTCATTAGAATGAATTGGACGGCCTATTTTAGTGTCAACAGCAAATTTACTTATGTCGCTATTTATTCCCTCGTCTATGTCGTTTATGAACACCGCTTGTGACGTGCCCCCATTCTGATTTCTCCCCATTTATGTAAACTCTTTGTTGCCTATTTGTCAGCCATGCCTCTACCCAGGAAAAAAAAATTCTCCTCCTATTCCGTGTGCCTTAAGTTTCCTCAGTAGCCTCTGATGTGGAACTCTATCGAAAGCCTTACTGAAGTCCATATACACAATATCATATTCAAAACAATGATCTACCTCCTAAATTCGTAAGACAGGAACGCCCCTTTGTAAAACCATGTTGAGATTCATTAATCAATTTATGCCTCTCAAGATGACTACGAATTGCTTCGGCAATTGTTGATTCCATAAATTTTCCCAATATGGCTTATTGGTCTATAGTTAGAAGCTAAGGACCCATCATCTGCCTTGTAAATAGGTATTACATTTGCCATTTTCTACTTATCAGGCACTATGCTACTTTGTAGTGATATGTTGAAAAGATTAGGCAAATGATTGCTAAGTTTCTCTATACATTCATTTAACACCCTTGCCAACAGTTCATCAGGGCCTGGGGATTAGTTAGGTTTTAATTTCTCTATTTGTCTGAGGACCATGTCACTAGTTGCCACAAACATGCATAGTTTATCATCCTGTTCTACATATTCTATTGTTTCAGGGATTTTTCTAGTATTTTCCTGGATAAAAACTGAGAGGAAGTAGGTATTGAAAATTTCACTTATATCCTTATCACTGTCAGTAATCTGACAAGAGTTACTCTTAAGTGGGCCTATCTTGTCCCTAATCTTTCTTCTGTATATCTGAAAGAACCCTTTTGGGTTCGTCTTCGAATCCCTTGCAACCTTAGACTCATTATCCCTTTTTGCTTTTCTTATTCCTTTATTTTATTCTCTTTTTAATTGCGTATATTGGCTTCTTAACTGCCCATCCCCTCTTTTGATATGCCTATATATGCCTCTCTTTTGACCAATGAGATGTTTTAATCTATTGTTCATCCATTTGGGATAATTTTTGTTAGACCTAATTTCCCTACTCGGAACAAAAGTTGTCTGGGCAGCTAGAACTATGCTCTGAAAAACGTCATATTGGCAACCAAGATCACCTACCTGACCCATAGTCTGGACATCCCAATTTAGCCCACCCAGGTAATTTTTGAGTCCCATGAAATCGGCCAAGCAAAAGTCTGGGACAGAGATCTGATTGTAGTTATGTGGGTAATTCTATGATATATTGAAACTAATCGATTTGTGACCACTTTCCCCAAGCTCATCATTAACCTCAAGATTATTAATTAGTGAGTCTTTGTTATCAAGAACCAACTCAAGCAGATTGTTTTCTCTAGTTGGTTCTGTCACCAACTGTTCTATAAAGCAATTCTGAACTGCATCAAGAAAGTCAAAATTCAAGATTTCCTGTCATATTGTTCCAATCAATTTGTCTAAAGTTAAAATCTCCCATTAACACAGCATTTTCATATCTAGATGCCTTATGAATTTCGTCCCATAACAGTTTACTGCACTTCCTCTCAAAGTTTGGAGGCCTATAAATCACACCTAAAATTAATTTGTTACGACCCTCGAGAAACTGTAGCCAAATAAATTCTGTGTTCGATGTTTCTAATCTTATATCATGTCTAAAACAACAGTTTAAATTATCTCTGACATACTTCGCAACTCCACCACCCTTCCTGTTGACCCTATCAGAGTGCATTCAGAAGGCATTTCTCTATCTTTCAGGATGAACCAGGTCTCGGTTATAGCAATATCTATATTACCTGCACATGCAAGTAATCTTAGCTCATCTATCTTATTTCTTAGACTCCCACAATTTGTATAGTAAACCTTAAGGGAATTAATGACTCGTTGCCCTGTACTATCTCTCTTTGTTTGTTGATCAATTGATTTGCGTTTATTAGCAACTTTATTTTGAATATTGTCTTTTAAACGTATCCCTGAGGTATTCCGGTAATATCTGCTGTTTTAACCATAATACTGCAGCCTGATTGTTTCCCACAAACACCCATACCTCTATAATTCATCAGTTTAAATTCCTAGACAAGTCATCAATTACCCCCTCAGACGAATTGGCTAATGCAACCACTCCCGCCGCAGAGAGATGAACCCTATTCATTGCATACATATCATGTTTGCCATAGAATATGTCCCAGTTTTCAATGAATGGGATTGCAAATTCCATACAGTACCTGTCTAGCCAGCAATTTATACCAATTGCCCTAGACATCCATTCATTGCCCACTCCCTTTCTAAGCAAGATGCTACATACGACTGGGATCTATCCCATGGACCTGACTACTTCTGTGGCTGACCTGTACTTTTACAGCAGCTCATGTCTCCTTCCCTTCCCAATGCCATTACTCCCAGCACCGTTCCCACTACCTGACATATTATCCAACCTGCTATGTCACCAACACCAGCTCCTGGGAGGCACACCCTCTGTCTCACCTTTCTATTTGTGTTACAAAAAGAATGGTCCATATATATTACCTGAGAATCTCCTACAATTAAAATATTCTTACCTTGATTAGCAGGAGAATCAGTGGTATCTTCAACCTCACTAACCACTGCATATTGGCAATTGATCGAAAACAAACTTTCACATATTCATTTCTATGGGCTCATTTACCTTACATTGAGACACACTATCCACTCATAGGAAATACATTTCATAATTCGCAATTTTGGAGGCTTTCTATACAAAGGGTTAACGAGGACAAAGCCAACAAGATCATTACCAACTGTACTATGAACATTCTCAAGGAACGTGACTTTGAAAGGGTTTCTCCTTTCAGGGCCAAAAACGCATGTTAGTTTAGAGGTCTTGCGACTTGTTGCAGCTCAGTGAAGATCAAAGAGACTGGACCACCGACGACTCTAACAAAAATTCCAACAGCCAGCTCTAAGATCAAGGTCACCTTCAAATAAATCTTCATGGCATCTCAGTCAGTCAGTAAACTTCTATATATCAAATATTACCACATTACTCCCAGGCATAAGGAACCGGAGCGATTCCGTTACATAACATCATGCTGGATCTACTATATATATATATATATATATATATATATATATATATATATATATATATATATATATATATATATATATATATATATATATATATATATATATATATATATATATATATATATATATATATATATATATATATATATATATATATATATATATATATATATATATATATATATATATATATATATATATATATATATATATATATATATATATATATATATATATATATATATATATATATATATATATATATATATATATATATATATATATATATATATATATATATATATATATATATATATATATATGTCCACATAAGAACATAAGAAAGAAGGAACACTGCAGCAGGCCTACTGACCCATGCGAAACAGGTCCATGTCACCTCCAGGCTTACAACGATGACCCCTCTAGTCAGATCACATTCACTTTAGGAAGGAACACGGCATCAAGCCTAGTAGCACAAGCTAGTCAGGTCCAACTCACGCCCACTCAAGTATTTATCTAACCTATTTTTGAAACTACACAACGTCTTAGCTTCTATGATTATACTCGGGAGTTTGCTCCACTCATCCACAACTCTATTACCAAACCAGTGCTTTCCTATATCCTTCCTGAATCTGAATTTTTCCATCTTGAAATCATTGTTGTGAGTCCTGTCTTGGCTGGGTATTTTTAGTATGCTATTTACATCCCCTTTATTTATTCCTGTTTTCCATTTATACACCTCAGTCATTTCCCCACTAATTCTTCACCTGTCTAGAGAATGCAAATTCAGGGCCCTCAGTCTCTCCACGCAGAGAAGATTTCTGATACATTTGATCAACTTTGTCATCCTCCTCTGTACGTTTTTCAGTGCATTTATATCCATTCTGTAATACGGTGACCAGAATTGTACAGCATAATGTAAATGAGGCCTAACCAAGGATATATAGAGTTCAAGAAGAACCTCATGACTTCTGTAATTTATACTTCTTGATATGAAGCCAAGGATTCTGTTTGCTTTATTGTGAACACTAATGAACTGTGGTCTTGATTTCAGATTACTGCTAACCAGAACTCCTAAATCTTTTTTGCAGTCAGTAATATTAAGATCTACATTATTTAGATTATACGTGACATGGGTATTTTCCTGTCCAACATTTAGAACTTTGCATTTGTCTATATTATACTGCACCTGCCACTTCTCCGACCCTTGCATGAGTCTATTCATGTCA
Source organism: Cherax quadricarinatus (assembly GCF_038502225.1). Taxonomy (NCBI): domain Eukaryota; kingdom Metazoa; phylum Arthropoda; class Malacostraca; order Decapoda; family Parastacidae; genus Cherax; species Cherax quadricarinatus. The sequence goes on along the minus strand of NC_091299.1, from coordinate 47,215,227 downwards.
TCCAGGAGTGCTCTAATGTCCTCATTAGAATGAATTGGACGGCCTATTTTGGTGTCATCAGCATATTTGCTTATGTCGTTTTTTATTCCTTCATCTGTATCGTTTATGTAAATTGTGAACAACAACGGGCCCAACACTGACCCCTGTGCAAACTCTAAGCATCTTATGTGTAAACCATGCCTCTACCCAGGAAAAAAATCCTCCTCATATTCCGCGTGCATGAAGTTTCCTCAATAGCCTCTGATGTGGAACTCTACCGAAAGCCTTACTGAGTCCATACGCACAATATCATATTCAAAACCATGATCTACCTCCTCAAACACCTTAGTGTAAAAAGTTAGTAAATTCATTAGACAGGAACGCCCCTTTGTAAAACCGTGTTGAGACTAATTAATCAATTTATGCCTTTCAAGTTGACTATGAATTGTTTCGGCAATTATTGATTCCATAAATTTTCTCACTATGGAGGTAAGGCTTATTGGTCTATAGTTCTAATCTAAGGACCTGTCCCCTGCCTTGTAAATAGGTATTACATTTGCCATTTTCCACTTATCAGGCACTGTGACAGTTTGTAGTGATATGTTGAAAAGATTAGCCAAAGGCTTGCTAAGTTCCTCTTTACATTTCTTTAAAACTCTTGCAAACAGTTCATCAGGGCCTGGGGATTTGTTAGGTTTCAATTTCTCTATTTGTCTGAGGACCATGTCACTAGTTACCGCAATCGTGCATAGTTTATTATCGTACTGTTTCATATAATTTATTATTTCTGGAATTCTGCTAGTATTTTCCTGAGTAAAAACTGAGAGGAAATAATTATTGAAAATTTCTCACATTTCCTTAAGTTACTCTTAAGTGGGCCTATCGTATCCCAAATCTTACTTTTATATACCTGAAAGAACCCTTTTGGGTTAGTCTTCGAATCCTTTGCGGCTTCAGCCTCAAAATCTCTTTTTGCTTTTCTTATTCCTTTTTTTCTTTGTTTCATCTTTAATTGGATATATTGATTTGTTAACTGCCTATCTCCTGTTTTGTTACGCCTATATATGCCTCTCTTTTGACTAATGAGATGTTTTAATCTATTGTTCATCCATTTGGGATCATTTTTGTTAGATCTAATTTCCCTACTCGGAAGAAAAGTTGTCTGGGCAGCTAGAACTATGCTCTGAAAAACATTGTATTGGCAACCAACACCACCTACCTGACCCATAGTTAGGTCATCCCAATTTAGCCCACCCATTTCATTTTTCAGTCCCATGAAATTGGCCAAGCAAAAGTCTGGGGACAGAAATTTGATTGCAATTATTTGGGTAATTTCATGATATTTTGAAATTAAGTGATTTGTGATCGCTTTCCCCAAGCTCATCATTAACCTCAAGATTATTAATTAGTGATTCTTGTTGGCAAGAACCATGTCAAGCAAGCTGCTTTCTCTAGCTGGATCTGTCACACATTGTTTAAAAATCAATCCTGAACCGTATCAAGAAAATCACTAGACTCAAAATTTCCTGTCACAGTGTTCCAATTAATTTATTTAAAGTTAAAATCTCCCATTAGTACAACATTTTCATATCTAGACGCCCTGTGAATTTCGTCCCATAACAGTTTACTGCACTCCCTATCAAGGTTTGGGGGGCCTATAAATCATACCCAAAATTAATTTTTCACGAAACTCGCGAGATTGTGGCCAGATTCTTATCCGATGTTTCTAATCTTATATCATGTCCAACACAGCAATTTAAATTATCTCTGACTTACATCGCCACTCCACCACCCTTCCTGTTGACCTTATCAGTGTGGAATGACTTATAACCCTGTATGCTGCATTCAGAATACATTTCTCTAACTTTCAAGTTGAACCAGGTCTCTTTTATCTTATTTTTTAGACTCCTACTATTTGTAGAGTAAACCTTAAGAGAGCTAGTCACTCGTTGCCATCTACTATCTCTCTTTCTTTGCCTTTACTACCAACTCTATTTTGAATATCTTTTAAACACATCACTGAGGTATCCTGGTAATCTACAGGGGATGTGTAAAATGCTGTATATATTTTCCAGAAATTCAGTATTTATATGTAAATAGATGGTCATACTGTATTTAATAATATTTATGTCATTGAAAACGAAAAGCCTGCGTCTGCACAGACGAGACTCGCCATCTTGGTTTTGAATTGGATACAACGTTAATATAATGGGAAGAATTTTTCGTGCTCTAGAGGTTAAAATTGGATTGACACCTCTCAAATAGGAGGCGAAATTGTTGGATGTGCATTCCTGCATAACTTGAGATATCAGACGACTGGACAAGACAGCTCCATGAACCTCAGATAAGCTCTCTAGATTTGTGTATAATTCTGGCCAGTGTTTTCATAAATTTAGTTAGTGAGGTTTTTCTGAGTATGATACAACTTAATATCCAGTCAAATTGGTGAGTGATATTAAGATATATTTTCCCTCTGTTATGTAATAATGTATATATATAACCATTTATTATTTTTAATATACAGCCCACAAATTTATATATTTACCAGTATTCCTGGTGTATGTATATTTCATTTAATTAATAGGTCCAGAGCAACTTGTGGATATGAGAGTTGTAGGTATTGAAGGGGGACATTTTTTGCGAAGTAAGTGTACCAAATTCCTACTTGTCTAACTGATAAATAATAGTTATCATTGTTCATTTACTGTTATGTAAATAATTATACATTCAGCTAAATGCAATTTTCCACATTTAATTTGCCCGTTGGTCCTTCGAACCGGATGTAATTAGTGAAGTCATTAATTGGTTAATTACTTAATAATTATGTGAAATGACAGGAGGTGGATGTTAAGTTCACAAATTTATTTAATGTGTAGTGGATTATAATTATTGCAATATTAATTTTGATAAGTCAAGTCTGGCTAAGTTTATATTAATTTGTATAATATTAATTTGATAAAACAATTCTGGCCAAGATTTATATCAGTGTATGTGTAATTGATAAGACAAGTGTTGCTAATTATATTAATGTGTATAATATTAATTTTACTTAATGTGTAGTGGATTATAATTATTACAATATTAATTTGATAAGACAATTCTGGCCAAGATTTATATCAGTGTATGTGTAATTGATAAGGCAATTGTTGCTAATTATATTAATGTGTATAATATTAATTTTGCTATGCCAAATTCTGGCAAGGATTTATATTAATTTGTTTAATAATTTTGATAAGCCAAGGCTGGCTAAAGGTTTGTATTAATGTACATTTAAAATTTATATATAAATTTCTTAAATGTGTAATTGCTAAGCTCAAGTGTAGCTAACATTATTAATGTGTATTTAAAATTTATATTACAATTTTTTACATGTAATTGCTAAGCTCAAGTAGCTAGAATTTATTTAAAGGCAAGTTGTACTATTTACCTTTATAAAGTGCATAATTTAGTACATAATCAGTGTTATTAAGTTGAATTTAATACATTGCATCATGGCTGAAAATGAGAAAATTAATATAGAAGACAAACATATGGAATATAGAGTAAAGAAAGCATCAGTACAGGCTAGAAAAGTTCATGCAACCAAGGCATATAATAAGTGCTTGGAATTAATGAATCAAGAAACTGAATACTGATGATTTAAAATTGTATTTAGATGTTTTATGGAATAGATATGATTAATACAAATTATATTACAACAAATATGAAGGAGATTTATTAGTAAACCGTGTAGATGAGACTGAAATAGATCTAATGATTAATCAGTATTATGAATTAGAGGAAAAGATTCTTGTAAAAGTCAGGCCTTGAATAAATTAAAATGTGTAAACCAGGCAGTTGGTCAGTCTGCTCCAACAAATAATATGTCTTTGCCAAAACTCCCAGAACTGTGTTTGCCTGTGTATAATCCTGGAGAAAATTGGGAGAAATTTTGGTCAATTTTTAAAGCAGCTGTGCATGACAGGAGTGACCTAGCCTGTGTAACTAAATTATTTTACCTCAAAGGACAGGTAAGAGGAGATGCTTACATACTCATACAAGCCTTTCCCAATGTAGATGACTCTTACAAGGAAGCAGTTGACTTGTTGAAGGTCACTTATGGTAATATAGAACAAAGTAGGTTGGATCTAGTGAATATCATTGTTAATTTAAAATCTCCAGATCACACTTACAAAGGTTTACAGCAGTTTAGAGTTAAACTGGAGAGCACTCTCAAAACTTTAAGTAATAAATATAATCTGAAGGAATCAGACTGGTTATTGAGTGCCATGGTACAGAATAAATTAAGCTGTAAAACACTTGAATGAATCTCAAATAAATATCACAAGGGTTATTTTGGTCTGGAGGAAATAAGACTAGGTCTACAAGAATTAATTGTTCAGTTGCAGAGCAGCCAACCAACTCATTTTAAAGATGCAACACATAATAACTCTGAGGTATCTGTCAAGTTTCACAAAGGGAGAAATTATCCCAATAGTAATAATCAAAATTCATTTCCTAAAAAGAGTTTCATAGGTGCATATCAAGTAGCAAGGATCAGAAATAATGATTCTCCACAAGGTAAGAAGAATAAGTACCCTCCTAAGAGTAGCCCAGTTAATAAGAAACCAGTCAAAAAAAGGAGAGATTGTCTTTTCTGCAAGGGTACTCATTTTTCTAAGAATTGCAATACATACAATTCTTGGAATGATAAAGTTGAAAGATTGGAGGAACTTGACAGATGTATCAGATGTTTAGGTAATCACAATGTAAAGGATTGTTATGCCAAATTAAACTTCTGTTATCAATGTCACAAAGGAAGACACCATATAGTCATGTGTAAAGGTCTATATGATAATGTTGATAATGATAATGTTGACAATCCTGACACAACAGTAGCTAATGTAAAAATTGCTGCTAATGTTAATAATGATGGTTTTGCTGAAGTAGCCTTACCTGTGTTACAGGTAAAAATTGATGATAAAAGGCATAAATCAAAAAATGTAACTGCATTATTGGACCAGGGATCCCAGCGTACTTTCATTAAACATAAATGTCTTGATGGTATGAAAGTACAGATGGGAGATCCCACAACTTTAAAATTATCTGGTTTTCTCTCAGATAAAAGAGCTCAATTGTATGACACTGTTTATGTAACTGTCAGGTTGGGCAATGAGAAAAAACGTGTTAATGCAGTAATTGTAGACAGACTTCCAGAGAAAATATCTACAGTAGAGCTTAGTAAAGCTACAGAAAGACTCTCACATAATGTAAATTTAGCACCTTCTGGTGTAAGTGATGACTCTGTAGGCCCTTTTGAAGACTGCAGGAGGCCATGTAATGTATGGTAGGATTCCTCGTAATAATAATTCATGACTAGAGGAAACTACAAATACCATAACTGTGTGTCTTACTCATGAAGTCGTGCCCCAGTATAATTCTTTCATAGAGGATGGTGTTGAGCCAGTGCATAAATTGTGGGAATTAGACAGCATTGGAATAAATGTAAATGAAGAAAGTCCAGACGATTCTTTTACTCAAGAACAATACCTGAGAGATGTAAAATTTGAATCTGGACAATACTGGGTACGACTTCCGTGGAGACTGAACCATCCAGAATTGCCCACTAATTACAGAATGGCATATGGACAATTAAAGGTTCAGCTCCGCGAACTGAGTAAGACACCAGAATTGTTAACTGCCTATAATGATATAATTGCTGAGCAGTTAATTAATAAATTTATAGAAGAGGTACCTCCTGAGCAAGCCAAAATTTATGGTCACTATTTGCCACATCACGGAGTGAAGAAGGATTCTAAGACCACTCCTTTGAGGATTGTGTTTAATTGTAGTGCCAGGAGTAACAAAAATGTACCTAGTTTAAATGACTGTTTGATGACAGGTCCAGCGTTGACGGAGAAATTAGGAGATATCTTATTAAATTTCAGGGTGAAGAATTATGCCTTTACGGCTGACATAATTAAAACTTTCCTAAGAGTAGGTTTACAAGAGGCTGACCGGGATTGTACCCGCTTCTTATAGCCTGAGAATCCTAGTGACCCACTTAGCCCTCTGAAAACCTTTCACTTTAGGAGCATATTATTTGGTGCTACATCCAGTCCGTTCCTACTTCAAGCGACGATAAATGCACACCTCAAACATATGGAAAGACCATTGAGTAAGGTAATGAGCAAACAATTTTATGTGGACAATTTCCTGGGTGTGACATCAACTGAAGAGGAACTGTTAATGACTTATGGAGAGGCTAATAAAATAATGCAAAGTACAAATATGCCTCTAAGGGAATGGAATAGTAATTCGTCCAAATTAAAGGACAAAATAAGTAAAGATTACCCTGGAGATGAAGTGCCAAAATGTAGTAATGTATTGGGTTTAACTTGGGATTCTGAGAGAGATTTGTTAATGTTAAAACCTAATAATTACAGTATGCCCAATAAATTAACTAAGAGAGTTTTGCTTGCTGAAGTTTCCAAATGTTTTGATCCACAAGGCTTAGTGTCACCCCTTACTATAAGAGGGAAATTATTAATTCAGGAAGCATGGAAACTTAAATGTGCTTGGGATGAAATTCTACCTGAGGAATTCATTAACAGGTTGGATGAATTAATTGGTGATTATGAGAAAATTCCAATGTTGGAGTTCCCATGCCAGGTGGCCAATCCAAATGGGAAAAATGTACTCCACATTTTTTGTGATGCTCCAAAATTGGCATGTGGAGCAGTTGCTTACCTTCAATGTAATAGTGTTATTCCTCTTGTTATGTCTAAGGTTAAAGTGTCTCCAATTAAATCACGTACCTTGCCTCAGTTGGAATTAACAGCCATTTATGTAGGTGTCAAATTAGCTAATTATATAAGAAATAAGTTGCAGGAGATAAATATTAGTGGCACTGTAACTTTTTCTGATAATGAGGTATCCTTACAATTGATTCGTAATGGAAGCAGTAAAATTGTGTACACAAAACAGAGTCGCTGAAATTAATCAGATGCAAGAGAAGTATAATAGTTTGGGTCGGCATATGTTAACATTTAATCATGTACCTGGTGAGGAGAATCCAGTTGATTTCTTGTCTCGAGGTTTACCTTATGTTAAATTTGTAAATGCTGTATCATGGTTTAAAGGACCAAGCTGGTTGGTAAATAAAACTAATTGGCCTGTACAAAAGGCGTATATTGCTCCTGTTGAAATTACTGTGACCACCGCTCCAATAGTTTGTCCTTCCTTAGCCATTGATATAAATAGGTATTCTTCTTTACTCAAACTAATCAATGTAACTAAGTTTTTGTTTAAATTTCTAAACAAGATGAATATTTCATATAAGTTTTCACATCCTCTTGAATATTGGATAAAGAGGGTACAGGAGGAAATCTATGAAAATGAGATTAAATTGATGATGGAGAGAAAAATTGTGAAAGGTTCCATAATAGAGAAATTGGGGCTGTATTTAGAGAACAATGTAATTAGGTGCAGAGGTAGGTTACAAAATGCTGAATTGGGTGATTATGCTAAACACCCTATCTTACTACCGAAAACTCATTATCTAACAAATTTGATTGTTTTAAATGCCCATAAAAATGTAATGCATGGTGGGGTACAAGATACCTTAAATTGTATTAGGGAAACTTTCTGGATTCCACAAGGACGGCAAAGTGTAAAAAGGGTGATTAAATCTTGTGTAATATGTCGACGTGTGGATGCCAGATCCTATATGTACCCAGGTCCTCCACCATTGTCGAAAGGAGTAATTTGAGTCGTTTAGCAACGTACTCCGGCTGGCTGCAGTGTGGAAAATACTGTATACATTTTCCAGGAATTCAGTATTTATATGTAAATAGATGGCCATACTGTATTTAATAATATTTATGTCATAGAAAACGGAAAGCCTGCGTCTGCGCAGACGAGACTCGCCATCTTGGTTTTGAATTGGATACAACTTTAATATAATGGGAAGAATTTTTCGCGCTCTAGAGGTTAAAATTGGATTGACACCTCTCAAATAGGAGGCGAAATTGTTGGATGTGCATTCCTGCATAACTTGAGATATCAGACGACTGGACAAGACAGCTCTATGAACCTCGGATAAGCTCTCTAGATTTGTGTATAATTCTGGCCAGTGTTTTCATAAATTTAGTTAGTGAGGTTTTTCTGAGTATGATACAACTTAATATCCAGTCAGATTGGTGAGTGATATTAAGATATATTTTCCTTCTGTTATGTAATTGTGTATATATATAACCATTTATTATTTTTAATATACAGTCCACAAATTTATATATTTACCAGTATTCCTGGTGTATGTATATTTCATTTAATTAATAGGTCCAGAGCAACTTGTGGATATGACAGTGGTAGGTATCGAAGGGGGACATTTTTTGCGACCTAGGTGTCCCAAATTCCTACTTGTCTAACTGATAAATAATAGTTATCATTGTTCATTTACTGTTATGTAAATAATTATACATTCAGCTAAATGCAATTTTCAACAGGGAAGACCGAGGCTAGTTGGCAACAGGGATAAGTTGATTCACTTGTAATAATTCAAATATTTACCGCTAGACGGCGTTGTTATTTACATCATAGGATCACTTGCTTCCTCACTCACCATCAAGCTACCATACCAAGAGGTTGCAGTACATAACTGGAGTGGGGAAAAATTGATTTTGATGCCGGAAAGTAAATTATCATTCGCTTATGTTGTTTGCTGTAACATGTATGGGGTTATAGATGAGAAACATCCAGTTTAGCCATAATTTAACTTAGGGTTTAAGGATTGTTTACCCATGAAACAGTTTATATTAGGTTTATTAGTATATACTAAAACTATATATTTATGAACTTCGGTATGGTTGGGGCAAGTTGGCTGAACAAAAATGGAGCAAATTGCCACAGTGTCAACTTGCTCCACATTACTATTTATATACTTTACATTTTTAGATCATATTTGAGTTAGGCTACATTGTATTTCTGATTCATTATTTTTGATATATTTACTTCCATGTACAATATTTATGTTGTCTTTTCAGAAATGGTTCGAAACTACAAACGGAAAACTGAGAGGGCCTCTACCCATGCTGACGTTATGTTGAGGGCTGCTAAACGTGTTAAGTGTGCACACAAATCAATCAGAGGAACTGTAAGGGATTTCGCCATACTATTTCGAACACTACCACGTTGTTACAAGAAGATAACTGATGAACAACTGAAGGGTGAAGATAAAGCAACGCTTAGAGTAGGCTTTGCTGCACCCAGGAAAGCCCTATCAGATGACCAAGAAAAGGAACTTTCTACATATCTTAAACAAGCAGCAGATATCTATTATGGATTATCTGTGAAAGAGGTAAAAAAATTAGCCTACCAGTTTGCTGAAAGTGCATAAAGCTGGTCCCAGGAAGAGAAGTGGAATGAACAGGAGGAAACGCGCCCCTGCCATTTTGACTGACACGCCAGTGAAAGAGACACTGGAAAAAATATCAAAATAAGCAAAGAAGAAACAATCAAAGAAATCAAAACGTGTTCATGGTGACGAGGAAAGTTCAGATTAAGAGGACAGTCTCTGTTTGGTATGTATGGGTCCTTTTTCCAAAAGCAAACCACGAGAAGTATGGATACAGTGTAGAATGTGCAAGTTGTGGGACCACGAAGCCTGCGCTGATAAAGATTAGTTTTATACATGTCCCAACTGTGACTCAGATGATTTAGATTAAGTTCACCTCAGGTGTTAAATATTCTGTGCAATTATTATCTGGGAGTGCAGTAATTTTCAGTTGAATGCATAACATCTAGTCAGTTTTTAATTTTATTTTATTAAAAAAGGTTTCTTTCTTTACTAAAAAATGACTTTAAAGTTTCTATGGAACTGATTATTCTTGAAATGAAGCATTATGAAAAATCAGCATCAAAATTTACTGTTACATATTCCTAATTTACTATTACTATTTGCTGTGCCAACTTACCCCATAGTGTGTGCCAACTTACCCCATAGTGTGTGCCAACTTACCCCATAGTATGTGCCAACTTATCCCATAGTGTGTGCCAACTTACCCCATAGTGTGTGCCAACTTACCCCATAGTGTGTGCCAACTTACCCCGCACATGGGGCATGTTGGCACACGAGAAATATTTTTCTATGAAGAATGCTCTGCTTTTGTTTTGAAAGAAAATTATTTTTTTTATTTTATGAAAATTAAGAGGAAGATTTATATTTTTCACTGGAAGTATAAAATTACCAAAACCGTTTGTTGTTTTTCTTTCATCACCGATAATGTAAAATGTAAAAACTAGCCCCGGTCCCCCCTACTGTTTTCATCCCTAATACTGCAGCCTGATTGTTTCCCACAAACACCCATATATCTATAATCCATCAGTTTGAAATCTTAGACAAGTCATCAATTACCCCTTCGGTCGAACTGGCAAATGCAACCACTCCAGCCCCAGAGAGATGAACCCCATCCATTGCATACATATCATGCTTGGCATAGAATTTGTCCCAGTTATCAATGAATGGGATTGTAAGTTCCTTGCAGTACCTGTCTAGCCAGCAATTTATACCAGTTGCCTTAGACATCCATTCATTGCCCACTCCCTCTCAGGGCAAGATGCTACATATGATAGGGATCCCTCCCTTAGACCTCATTGCTTCTATGGCTCACCTGTACTTATCCAATAGCTCCTGTCTCCTGCCCTTCCCAATGTCATTACCACCAGCACTAAGGCAGATAATGGGCTTGTTCCCATTTCCTGACAAAATATTATCCAACCTACTGACTATGTCACAAACACCAGCACCTGGGAGACACACCCTCTGTCTGACCTTCCTATCTCTGTTACAAAAAGCATGGTCCATACATCTTACCTGGGAGTTTCCCACAATCAGAATGTTCTTACGTTGATTAGCAAGGGAGTCAGTGGTACCTTTAACCTCGCTAACCACTGAAGTACACTCGTCCTGGAAAACAAAGACTCGATTTCCTACCTTGAAATCTTCTCTATTAACTTTCCTTATCTTCCTTCTTCCTGAATTCTGAACTGCTTGCTACTTAAAGCGGCTGTCGCTCTCACTGCTGGTGACCATTTCCTCCTTACCAACTCCATCCATCTCACACTCACTCCCAAACCCATCTATACGATATTTCAGCCTATTTTCCTCCTGAAGAAGTAAAACCTCCTTCTTCAACACTTTAAACTGAGATTCTAAAACACTATAACAAGCCACGGTGCTCAGTAACACGTCCCAGACAGCTTAAGGCAGGTATGACCTCACATGACCACTAACCTCATAAAAACTGTGCTTCTACCTCTCAACCGAAATGTCTCTACTGCAAGAAGTAAATCATAAACAAGAAAAAACTCGAGGTCCCATCGACAAACAACTGCAGCAAGACCCCAAATTATGTCGCAATCACTAGACTTCAAGTCCACACTCGAAGTATATTCCAAGTTACCCCACAGCCTAGCTCCACTACCAACTTTATTGCAACCCCTCGGACGTCGCTCCCACCACGATCATGTACTGTAGGATGAATGCTCTCATGAAGAATGCCACCTTCCTTGGAATCTTCAACACAATAATTACTCGACTCATTCGTCACACATGTACAGCTTCAAGTTTCTGAAACTGCAGCAACAACAGAAATGTTGAAATTTTTTTCCAACGTATGAGACAGCCTCATCCTTTCAAATCCTTTAACCACAACCCCTTCAATCCTTTCCAGACCCACCAGCTGCCCAAGTCACCTCGTCTGCTCACCTTGCCATTACCTCTATACCTATTGCTTCTCCAACTGAAGACCAAGACTTCACTTCTAACGAAAAAAACTGAAGTGGACGACCACACCCCTTCGGCCTCACTACATCTTCGAACACGAAGACCAATATTTCAAATATTTTTTAAAAATAGATGAAACATTAAAAAACTCAGAAAAAATGTACAAAATTATATTTTATTGCATATTTCGAAGATTTGGAGCTGTTTGAACACTACTCTGAAAAATCTATTTTCACTATATTCACCAAGAAATTGCACCCTCGATTCTGCAATGGAAGTTTCAAATACACTTCTGTTGCCCTATACAACTTCACTCTACGACAAGATTAAGACCTTGCGAAACAGTTCATCGAAGACTTCGACAATTATTTACATACCCCAAGAAGTGTTTAGAAAATACAAGACTGTTTTTATTCAACTAACAGAGTAAACTGAACTACTGAACTTCTACACCTTCCTGCTGTTCCAGGTCATACTGCTACTGCCTTCATCTACGCCATCGAGAGCTTCCCTGCTGGGTTAATCTTTTGTTCAGTTTCTTCGGCTGAAGACACTCTCTCCGCCGCTATTCTTTGCTATCCCCACTTCCTGGTTGTGGCTTTAGTTGAATGTTAGTTAGACTAGTCAAAGCGAGCAAAGGGCATGCGAGAAATGCGTCGATAGAGCCAGGGATCATTGAGAGAGAAGCGAGTTGAGGAGAGAGTTAAACAACCCAAGGAGTTCACGCTGATGCTATACCTTTGGGGAGTGTTTGGCTGTGTGATAACTCTGCTCTCTTGATTACTGAGTGCATACCGACATAATTTTCTTGTTCCATGTGTAGTGATGAATCTAGGTTTAGTGTTTAAGTTGAGGTGGTTTATTTATATGCTGTATCGAGATTATGCGTCACAAATTATTGTTCTGTATTTTATGGGATATATTATGTAAATATTGTCTAAAAGTTAAAGGTATTAAATAAACTTTCAGTGACATCCCTTCGTGAGACTAATCCATATACCTGTAGAACGACATCCAACACTGCCAATAGCCAACACTGCCAATAGTTGGAAATGATAGCAATCTTAGAATAAAGTAATGGTGGTAGACACAATCCTCACATAGGCACACTGTGCTAGTCTCATGTTTGCCAGTCAGTTTCACAAATTCCTTATGATCAGTTGCTTTGCATGCAAGCTGCTTCTCGGTGCTGCTGTCTCTAACAGCTATGCAGTATTTATACTCTCATGCATTTCTGTTTAACAGTGCCTCAGTAAGGGAGTTTATTATTATTAATATTTTTTATATTCATTATTTATTAAAATTAAGAGAAGCGTTAAGCCCGTTGAGATCATTCAGAACCCTGGAAATGGGAACCAATGAGGTTTCATCTAGGAAAGGGAGGATAGGAACAATTCTTTGAATTATGACCCCCCTCCCCCACCTCCCTTACTGGTATCGAGGCACTTCCGTTGATGGTATGAGGGAGTTAAACCATATGTGTCATTCCTATTCCTTGATCTAGCCATGCCGACATAACAAGCTCTCTGTGTAGTCCACTATCCTACTGAGAGTTATAATGGAACCTCCTAAACCAGAATCCTATACAGGTTTGTCAGAGTTTGAAAATCGGCTGCTGACCTGATCAGCAGTTGTGGTAGGTCTAATTCTTGTCCATTTTATGTCATGAATTGAACATCCTGTCTGAATTTCTAACCAAAATCTGATAAATAATGTCTTTTTGTCTCCAGACTGTTGAACTATTATAGATTTACAGAAAGCATTCAGGAACCCTTATTAAAGAACTTATTTTAATTTAACCTCATTATCCTTAAAACGAAATGAAATTTCTCACTGAGTGAAAGTAACATAAAAAGGTACGTCTGGGATTTGAACACGGGGCTTTTGTGTAACCAGTGGAAGAAGTGGTGACTCGCAGCCAGGTCACTGGGAGTGGGTACTACACCACACCGCGATAATTACTCTCACACGACACTCAACACATTCTCCAAGCACGCTGTGAATAATATCGTACAGTGTAGTAACTATTTATCTTGCAGTTTCTCAACTGCAACAACTTAACGATGCTAGTCTGATCTGCTAATTAGAGAAGACGGAATTTATATTTGTATCTAATGAACAGTGTTGGCATAAATTAAACTAGACTTCATAACTGTAAACTCAGAGACGCTTAACGTTCACTCCACCCTTTCCTTAGCGTATATTTATATCAACAAAGACGACATTAACAATTAATTTATGAAGCATAAATATTATGCATAATTGTTGGCTTATTTGTGAGTGTACTATTCTGATGCATATTGACCACTTTTTATAAATGACATAACTGCCTTTGCTTCATAGTGTAATGAAATGGTGATTTATTTAAGAAAAAGAAAGTAGATTTAATTCAAAAGAGACAAAAGTTATGGCTTCCTATTCTCACTTCGAGACCAATTAACTTTAAGAAAACACAAACAAAATTATTTACAAATAAATTAACTTCTCCTAGAAATACTTATGCTTCTGCCACTACTTAAAATGTCAGATTCGATGATGACAGTATTACAGTTTAGTGACCAATTTAGTGTAGCTATTGACACAAGAGTTGACTTGACACATGTAATGAATTTACAGCTTAAAGGTCTATTATTTGGTTAGGCATTTAATTAAAGTAATTAAATATCGAAGCTCCCCAGTTTGTTTTTTTCTTTTCCTATGTATTTCGCTAACTTGAACTCTCTTCAGATCCATTTTGAACCATCTAATTTAGCAACTTATTCTCTGACCCTCACCATGCTCTCAACTTAAAATATTCCTAATTGAAGATTATTATTTTTTAACTACCTAGTCAACACCTTATGGTATTCACGATCATAACAGAATGTTGATACCTATCGCATAAGTACTAAAAAAAATATATTAAGATATATTGCTATAATCTTAAAAGTTACTCCTTTACGTATTCTAATATTTTTCGGAACAAATGCAGCATTACATATATTTTTATAAATTGCCAATTTGCTTTGTGGCTATAAATTGAATAGAACTACAGCTTCCCTTTCAGTCTGGGGAATATTATGAAAATAGTGTAAATTGAGGATAGTATTATTTTTGGATGTGTTTCAGTGGATGATGTCTCCTATGACGTGTGAAAGGCTATATAAAATACATTGTATAAGAAACCTTTTTCAAAAAATAATATTTTATATTTGCTTGTTTAAGTACAAAGAAATTGATATTTAAACCTATATAGCATGAAATCTTAAGGATATACAAAGTTTATTTTTACGAACATCTGTTCAGCTGTTTCTTGATATATTAATTTTGAATCATTGTTCTCATCGCTCCCGGGCCATGTGGACAGGCTGCGCAGTAGCTCCCGAATCATCTGGTTTTCTGCGCAGTTTTCCTGTTTTGAGCAATCAAAATGGCGGACAGACATGGACGCAGGGTAAATACTGTCTGTGTGGAGCTGGTACGTGGAACCCTGAGTAGTTCTACAATGCAGGTGCTTCTGCCAAGCATCATCCGCGATGTATACGGCATACCGAACGACGAGTTGTATGGTGTAGCAGTGAATGGAGTGTACAGGATCTTCATCAAGTTCAAGAGTGCTGGGTTTTACTCCAGCATAGTCGACGCGTTCCAAGAAAAGAGGATGACCGTTAATTCTGCAGTGGAGGTCTGCCTACATGACGTATCAAGCTATGTAACGTGGGTAAAGGTGAGAAATGTCCCCTTTGAGGCCTTGGAATATGATGTTGTGGAGGTATTCCGTAGGTATGGCAAGATCCATTCGGCAGAGTTGGGAGTGTGGAAGGATGGGCCTTATATGGGGCTGCCAGAAGGATCTTTCACCTTGAAGATGACACTGAGAAAACCTATACCATCGTACGTTCTGATGGAAGAGTTCAGAACACAGGTTTATGTATATTATGCAGGACAACGTCGGACACATAGGCTGTGCGGGTCTTATGACCATATGGCGGCCCAATGTCATCAAAGGCAGGGACGGAGGGAACAGGCGCCAACAACTGTGGAACGACAGCTAGGCTCCTTGGCACCTGGGACAGGTGAAGCTGCAAGCCAGGCGTCTGGAAGTTGGAGTGAATAAGTAGACAGAGCGGAGTCGGAGTTGGGAGCGTGCGCCACGTTACCTGTGGAAACTGTGTCTGAACGACCATCTACGGATGAGATTGTTGACAGAAGTGACTTACAACAGGATGGTCTGTTGGACGAGGTCTTGAAAGACTTCTTGGGGGAGGTGGAAGACAGTCAGGAAGGGAAGAAGGACGGGAGGGTATTGGAGGGGGTAGCAGCTGCACAGGACACTTTGTGCAACAAGAGTAAGCAGCACACGGTGGTGGTTGAGGTGCATCAGGAGGACATAGATGCTGAGGCAACGTGTGGAGGTGGCACACGTAAGCGAGCAGCTGGGACATCTGATATGGAAGATGTCTTAACGCCAGGGCAGAGATCTGGAAAGAAACCTTGGAAGACCGTGCTAGATCTCCCGGGGAATGGTGGCACCGGTTCTGTGGTGCTGCAAGGGTCGAAGGAAAAGGGGGGGATCGGAGGTCTGGATAGACCAAGTGACAAACGTGGCTATAGCCAACAGCCACGTCTTTCGAGCAACCTTCAAAAGCGGCGGGGGAAGCCGCCTTTATTGTAATAATTCAAGGTGGTCACCATTAATGTTAACGGCCTTAGAGCTGAGGTTAAGAGAGTGTGGATGGAATGGTTTCTGATGAGATTTGATGTGGATATATGTTTCATACAGGAGCATAATTACAAGTTTGGATGTGAGTTGCGTTTGAAGGGATATAAGTTATATGTGAGTGGATCGGTGAGGTTGAAAGGGGGGGTTGCTGTGGCTGTGAAGGAAACCAGTCCCTTGCGTGTGTTGGGGTGGGAGGAGGGTGGGGGTGGGAGGGTGGTGCAGGTAGAGGGAGAGTGGGGTGAGACAAGGATTTGTTTTATAGGAGTATACATGCCGGCGGATGGAAATGCAACAGTTAAGGTAATTTTTGTGAGGGATGTTTTGCTTTTTTATTTGAGGGGATTGCCTTTAGTCACTGTGATAGGAGGAGATTGGAATTGTGTCATACGACAGGGTGATGTGGAACCGAGGGGGGCGGGGTGTGTGTTGGGGTTTTTACGCAATGTGTTGGGGGATGTGGGAGTTTTAGATGTAGTAGGGAGGGGTGGTTAGAGGGGTGAGTATACATTTGTACGAAGGGGTTATGCTGCACGACTGGAGAGGCTCTACGCTACGGAGGCAATACACGTTCTGGGAGTTAGGACCTTCGATGTGGGGTTTTCTGACCACAGGGCGGTTATTGCGGATCTTGATTGGGAGGGTATGGTTAGGGTACACACTGGTTATTGGAAATTAAATGCGAGACTTGTGAAGGGGGAGGGGGTGTGTGAGGCTTTCGGGGATTGGTTGCACTCTTTTTGGGGATGAAGGGATGTGGGGTCGTGTGTCATGGAATGGTGGGAGAAGCGAGCTAAGCCGGGTATTGCTGAATTCTTTAAAAATATGGGATGGGAAGAGGCCAGGTGGAGGTATGGGTTACAGAATTATTTGGAATGTCAGCTGAACGAGTGTTATGAGGAGGAAGTGGGGAGGCAGTATGGGACCGTGGAGCAACTTCGAGGTAGACTGGCAGAGATACACAATGACAGATTTGATGCGGTGTGTGTGAGGGCAGGATTGGAGGCTGAATTGTGGGGGGATAAACCTTCGGGAAGTGTTTTAAGACGTTTTAGGGTAAGGCAGAAGGAGTCAACTATTTTGCAATTAGAGGTGAGCGAGGATATGGGTGGATATCATAAGGGTCAGGTGCTTACTACTACAGAGGGCATGAGTAATTATACTGATTTCTGGTTTCGAGAGAAATGGAGAAAGGGGGGGGGGGAGGGCGATGCGTTTGAGGAAGTGTTGGAGGGGGGGGGTGTGGGTTAAGACAGAAAGAAGTGGAGGGGATGGAGATGGGAGGAGCAATTAATGTGGGGGAAGTTGAGGAGGCAGTGTTTAACATGAGTACTGGAAAAGCACCAGGCATCGATGGGATTTCAAATGATTTTTACAGAGTTCATTGGGAGCATATTAAAACTTGTCTGGTGGAGGTCATGAATTGTATGCTGCGGGAGGGCAAGCTGAGTCAGACACAAAGTATTGGAGTGGTTGTGTTGGTTCGCAAAAAGCAAGTGGAGAGTGTTTTAAGTGTGTATAGAGCTATTTCACTAATGTGTTCTGACTACAAGATTTTTGCAAAGATATTAGGAAATAGGATGAAGAAGGTAATTGGTGGGGTTATACATAGGGGTCAGATGGGTATACCGGGACGAAGTATGAGAGTTGGGCATGGGTGCATAAGGGACTTTTTGGAGGGTTGCGAGGGGGGAAGACTTTTGGGTATTGATTGGGAGAATGCATATGACTGTGTGAATAGAAAATTTTTGAGGGCTTGTTTGTTGCGTCTGGGGTTTGGACTGGGAGTGGCGCGGTGGGTCGATGCGCTATACTCACGGCTATGGTAAGGGTCCAAGTTAATGGCAGATTGGGAAGGCTGGTTAAAATGGAGAGGGGATTACAGCAGGGGTGCCCTCTTTCACAAATTCTGTTTGCGTGCATGCAACATCCGTTCTATGGGCTCGTTGAGGGGGTGGGAGCTTTAAATGGGGAGAGGGAAGGGCGCTCAGGCATTGTGGGGTATGTGGATGATACCACTATCCTGATAGAAGGGATGGAGGGATTGCGTACGGTGGGGAGGGTGTTGGGGAATTTTGGGGAGGCGTCTGACATGAGAGTATATAGGGCGAAATTGTGTTTACTGGAGGTGGGTGCTTGGGTGGGGGGGGGCTTGGGGTTGGAGTTTGGGTGGGCAGTGGTGGATAATTTGAAGATTTGTGGAGTTTTATACATGGCGAATGTGCAGGAGGCTAGGCAGGTAAATTCAGAGAGGGTAGTGGAGAAAGTGGTGAGTAGATTAAGGGGTTTACGGGCAGGAGACGTCACATTACAGCAGAGGGCGGTAATAGTTAATTCGCTGGTTTACAGTAAGGTTTAGGGTATAGCGGAAGTGTATCCTTTGAGAACACAGGACGTACAAAAAATACAGAGACGAGCTATACGTTATGTTTGGGGTTTTGGGAGGGCATGGCTGAGCAAGGAAGTGGTGATGTCGAATGTGCACAGAGGGGGAGTGGGTCTTTTAGCATTGGGGCCGAGGGTGAAAGCCATATATGTAAAACAGTCATTCGTCAGGGCTGGAGGGGAAAGAGGGGTAAGAGTGGGGAAAGTGATGGGGGATGTGCAGAGATGGTGAGGAGGTAGAGAGTTAATTGAATGTGAGGATATGCTAAGGGTTTTGTTATTGGTTAAAGATGTTGAGCGACTTAAAGTGGGGCGTTTGGTATCATTGAATGGGAGGACGGAAATCCTGCAGGGCGTATCGGTCAATCCATTGTATGATTGGGGGACGATATGGGAAGACTTCCGGAGGCTCAGGTTAATGCCTAGGGTACGTGAGTTGGTATACAGATTCATGATGGGGATACTAGCCTCAAAAGCAGTTTTGAGTTTAATGGGTTTGGTGAGGGAACCGTCCTGCACTCAGTGTGGTGAGCTGGAAACGGCCTTTCATGCGGTTTATTTTTGTGAAGAATTGAGGGAGGTACGGATGTGGTTGGCGAGGGTTTTTTGTCTGCTAGGTGGGGGTAATGTAGAGACCCTGTGAGCTTTAACATTAGAGGTAAAAGGGGTATCACGACGATTATGTATGTGGCAGTGGATTTTCTGTATATTTCCTGGGGAATGAGAGATGCTGGGGGTAGGATTCGAATTAAGGCAATTGCAACGCGTATATACAGGACAGCTGGTAGGAACAAACTTATTTATAGGAGTCAGTGGGGAGCTTGTTTTCCAGAGAACTACAGAGAGCTTACAGTCAGTCGTCTCCTGCAATTGGTACAGTGATAACCATGTACGGGACTGGTTTTCTTTGGTAGTCGGGTTTTCACGGGTTTTCAGTTGTGGTGGCGTGTATGGGAATGGTTTTAGCGAATGACAAGGGTGGATGGTATGTAGTGTAACGGATTGTGGTTGGGTGGTAACTAGTCTGATTCCGGTTGCTGTTGCAGGAATGGAATAAGTAAAACTGTGTGCAAGTGTGAATTGCTTTGGGTATGGAGGTGAATGTGTGTGAATGTAGTGTGTGTGTGTGTGAAAGTAATATTCTTTATGATAAGAAAGCTCACTGTGTGTGGCGTAAGTATGAGGGAATCAAGAAGATATGTCAGGTAAAATGGTGTTCACGGTTAATTTAACTTTCTGGCTTAGATCATAATATATCAGATAACGATTTAGTGGTTCTTAACAAACTTTCATGTATAGCATTTTTTTTTTTAGGGAAAAATAATAATGTAACTACTTTTGGAGTGGTGAGACACTACTGTGTCAAAATAGTAATGTAACATCTGATGGATGATAGTAAAAGTTTGTATATATGCCACAAAAAATTACGAATAAAAAGTGTTGTGTTGTTTCTGTGTACA
Source organism: Cherax quadricarinatus (assembly GCF_038502225.1). Lineage (NCBI taxonomy): Eukaryota > Metazoa > Arthropoda > Malacostraca > Decapoda > Parastacidae > Cherax > Cherax quadricarinatus. The sequence continues at coordinate 47,194,940 of NC_091299.1, read as the reverse complement.
AAGTTTTATAGATAATATTTAATTTTTTATTCACTTAGCTTGTTTTTTAACTTTTGTGTAATGGTGCAACGTACATTCCCTGCTCAGACGCTGTGCTGAGCGGTCGTCAGCTGTCTCTCCTCAGTCCCGACACCTGGTGGAGGAGCTTTGAGACGACAACAACAATGGCGACGGGTTATCGAAGAAGAGTTAATACTGTGTGTATTGACCTTATAAAGGGCACGATCCCCAGCTCATCGATTAATGTGTTGGTGCCGATGATCATCTGCGACGTATATGGCATCCAGCGTGAATCCCGGTGGGGCGTTGCCTTAAATGGACTATCACGGATATTCGTCAAGTTTTGCGATACCAAGACCTACGAGCAGATTGTCAACCAGTATCAGGATGTTAGCAAGCAAGTAACCCCAGCAGTCACAGTTAAGTTGCACGACGTTTCACATTACTATACATGGGTACGTGTGCGAAACGTGCCTTTTGAGGCTGGTTTACAGGAAGGGTCGTTTACGTTAAAAATGTCCCTGCGCCAACCAATACCTTCGTACATAAACCTAGAGGAGTTCCGTACCCAGGTGTACGTTACGTATCCTGGTCAGAGACGAACTTGTCGCCTTTGCGGAGCATTGGACCACATTGCTGCACAATGCGTCAAGCGTCAGCCGCCCTCAGGAAGTGGTCATCGTCCGGATGGTGAGGCTCCTCGACGGAATTTGGCAGATGAAGTAATCGAGGACTTACCGCGCCTGAAATCGTGGAGTGATGAGGTGGATCGGGCCATGCCCGTGGAGTCATCCTGCGTGACTCTACCTGGTACGGTCAACCACGATGTGGTAGAATATGGTGGACGTGAGAGCCCTCAAGCATGAGAGGATGCTGACATGGACGCTAACATTGTATCGACATTGAGCGACCTTTTAGCTTCGCAGGAGTATGATTCTGTGCCGTGTGTGCCTGCACTGGAGTGTTCAGATGAGGAGAGACCACAGTTAAAGGACGTCGATCAGTTAATTAACGTGAGTGAGGTAGAAGGTCCGAGAGTTCATACTGTTGCGGTAGAAGTTCACAAGGAGAACATTACAGGTCCTGATAAAGTTGAGGATGCTGTTTCTAGGAAGCGTGCGGCTACCCCGCCCGACTCCGACGATGTCTTGACCCCTGGACAGCGCTCAGGGAAGAAGACGTGGTCGGAAGTCACGGGTGGGGCGTCGCGTGGTTCCAGGACAGCGAGTAATATAACAGAGAATGTACAAGGTAAAGGTGGCGCCTTTGGCGTTAGTCAACGTAAAGGGAAAAAGGGTGTGGTGGTCCCTCGAGGAAAGCCACCGTTAGCAAAGTTAGGTGTATAACCATAAATGTTAATGGTATGAAAAATAACAGAAGGCAAGTACAGGTTCATGAGTGGTTGCATCGCTTTGCAGTAGATGTATGTTTCGTGCAAGAACATAACCATAAAGTTGGAAGTTCGTTTGCGATAGATGGTTATGATGTTTATATGGCTCACTCGAGTCGTTTGAAAGGTGGTGTGGCTGTGTTAATAAAAGCGACCAGCCCGTTCGTGATGAAACATTGGGAGGAAGTGGTGTTTTGGCTTTAGACTGGCAAGCTGCTTTTGATAGTGTCGAAAGGGATGTGCTGTGGAAGTTTATGAGATGGCAGGGTTTTGGTAATGAGATCATCATGTGGGCCCGCTCTTTGTATAATGGTGCTGGGTTTAGAGTACAAATTAATGGGAAGTTAGGAGACTTAGTCAAATTGAATAGAGGCATTCGACAGGGATGCCCTATGTCTCAAATGCTCTTTGCTTGCATGCAGGACCCTTTTTATTGGACAGTTTGTGGGCGGGGTGTAGATTCGTCGTGGGGTTCGAGTAGTGATCGACCTGCCATAGTAGGTTATGTAGATGATACAACTGTCCTAGTACGTACGAGGGAGCAGTTGAGTTGTGTAGGAAGATTTGTAGATATATTTGGTAGAGCAACAGGAATGCGAGTTAACAAAGAAAAATCAAAGAATATGAAGTTGGGAGATTGGGCGAGAGAGGAGGTAGGTATAGAGACGTGAACGGTGGTTGACTGTTACTATATGTGGTATACAGTATATGAGAGAGGTTGATGAGACGAGGGCATGTAATTCGGGGAGGGTGGTAAATAATGTTTTGAGGCGTTTAAATAGTCTAAGGCCACGACATTTAACCCTACACCAGCGAGCGATAGTAATTAATGTTCTTCTTTATAGTAAAGTTTGGCACGTTGCTGCGCTGTATCCACTAATAAAGGGGGATATCAAACATCTTTTAAATAGAGTTTATAGATTTCTGTGGGGTTCAGGGTGCGACTGGCTCACAAGAGCGGTGGTAGAGACACCAATGCGTCAAGGAGGGTTAGGTCTTGTTCCTTTAAGAGACCGAGTCATTGCTTGTTACGTGAAACGTCGTTTTCTCCGACTGGGTGGCAGGCATGGTGGTTTAACAGAAATGTATCGTGACCTGCGCAGGTGGTGGAGACGGGCAGATGTAATCAAGTGCGATACGATGCTACGTGTGTTACTGTGCATGCGAGACGTGCGGAGCGTTAAATTGAGTACTTTGGAAAGAGTGGGTATGGTGAAAGTTGAGGTGAGAGTTCAAGGAATGTTCCCCATGTACGCGTGGTGTGATATATGGAAGCGAGTTCATCAGTTACATCTCCTTCCTCGAGTACGCGAAGTGGTTTTTAAATTTTTGCACGGGATTCTGCCGTCCAAGGTGGTGTTGTCTAATCGGCGTGTAGAGGAGGACCGGAGTTGTTCAGTGTGCGGGGAGGACGAATCAGCGTTTCACGTTGTGTATTTCTGTGAAAATTTAGGTATAGTACGTGCGTGGTTAAGCAGGGTTTTACGAATGGTAGGGGGGGGAGGTTTGTCTGTAATTAGGGCGTTGAGTTTTGATGTGGGTGGGGTCGACATCTGTGTACAACGTGCAGTGTCGTATGTCGTAGCCGATTATATATATGTGTCATGGGCTATGAGACATGTTGAAGGTAATAGCAGAATCCGGGTTTTAGCGGGAACAATTCTTAGAACTAAGTGTCGAAATCAGTTAGTATATGAGGGGAGATGGGAGAAAGATTTCCCGTCTGCATACAGAGCGTTAGAGTTAAAGGATTTGAGATAATTTGTGTTTGTTCAGTGGGTAATCTTACGGGCTGGTCAGCTGCGTACTCACCTAGTTGTACTCACCTAGTTGAGGTTGCAGGGGTCGAGTCCAAGCTCCTGGCCCCGCCTCTTCACTGGTCGCTACTAGGTCACTCTCCCTGAACCATAAGCTTTATCGTACCTCTGCTTAAAGCTATGTATGGATCCTGACTCCACTACATCGCTTCCCAAACTATTCCACTTCCTGACTACTCTGTGGCTGAAGAAATACTTCCTAACATCCCTTTGATTCATCTGTGTCTTCAACTTCCAACTGTGTCCCCTTGTTACTGTGTCCAGTCTCTGGAACATCCTGTCTTTGTCCACCTTGTCAATTCCTCTCAGTATTTTGTAAGTCGTTATCATGTCCCCCCTATCTCTCCTGTCCTCCAGTGTCGTCAGGTTGATTTCCCTTAACCTCTCCTCATAGGACATACCTCTTAGCTCTGGGACTAGTCTTGTTGCAAACCTTTGCACTTTCTCTAGTTTCTTTACATGCTTGGCTAGGTGTGGGTTCCAAACTGGTGCCGCATACTCCAATATGGGCCTAACGTACACGGTGTATAGGGTCCTGAACGATTCCTTATTAAGATGTCGGAATGCTGTTCTGAGGTTTGCCAGGCGCCCATATGCTGCAGCAGTTATTTGGTTGATGTGCGCTTCAGGAGATGTGCCTGGTGTTATACTCACCCCAAGATCTTTTTGCTTGAGTGATGTTTGTAGTCTCTGACCCCCTAGACTGTACTCCATCTGCGGTCTTCTTTGCCCTTCCCCAATCCTCATGACTTTGCACTTGGTGGGATTGAACTCCAGGAGCCAGTTGCTGGACCAGGTCTGCAGCCTGTCCAGATCCCTTTGTATTTCTGCCTGGTCTTCGATCGAATGAACTCTTCTCATCAACTTCACGTCATCTGCAAACAGTGACACCTCGGAGTTTATTCCTTCCGTCATGTCGTTCACAAATACCAGAAACAGCACTGGTCCTAGGACTGACCCCTGTGGGACCCCACTGGTCACAGGTGCCCACTCTGACACCTCGCCTCGTACCATTACTCTCTGCTGTCTTCCTGACAAGTATTCCCTGATCCATTGCAGTGCCTTCCCTGTTATTCCTGCTTGGTCCTCCAGTTTTTGCACTAATCTCTTGTGTGGTACTGTGTCAAACGCCTTCTTGCAGTCTAAGAAAATGCAATCCACCCACCCCTCTCTCTCTTCTCTTACTGCTGTCACCATGTCATAGAACTCCAGTAGGTTTGTGACACAGGATTTCCCGTCTCTGAAACCATGTTGTCTGCTGGTGATGAGATCATTCCTTTCTAGATGTTCCACCATTCTTCTCCTGACAATCTTTTCCATGATTTTGCATGCTATACATGTTAGTGACACTGGTCTGTAGTTTAGTGCTTCATGTCTGTCTCCTTTTTTAAAGATTGGTACCACATTTGCTGTCTTCCATGCCTCAGGCAATCTCCCTGTTTCGATAGATGTATTGAATATTGTTGTTAGGGGTACACATAGCGCCTCTGCTCCATCTCTCAGGACCCATGGAGAGATGTTATCTAGCCCCATTGCCTTTGAGGTATCTAGCTCACTCAGAAGCCTCTTCACTTCTTCCTCGGTTGTGTGTACTGTGTCCAGCACATGGTGGTGTACCCCACCTCTCCGTCTTTCTGGAGCCCCTTCTGTCTCCTCTGTGAACACTTCTTTGAATCTCTTGTTGAGTTCCTCACATACTTCACTGTCATTTCTTGTTGTCTCTCCTCCTTCCTTCCTTCCTTAGCCTGATTACCTGGTCTTTGACGGTTGTTTTCTTCCTGATGTGGCTGTATAACAGCTTCGGGTCAGATTTGGCTTTTGCTGCTATGTCGTTTTCATATTGACGTTGGGCCTCCCTTCTTATCTGTGCATATTCGTTTCTGGCTCTACGACTGCTCTCCTTATTCTCCTGGGTCCTTTGCCTTCTATATTTCTTCCATTCCCTAGCACACTTGGTTTTTGCCTCCTTGCATCTTTGAGTGAACCATGGGTTCATCCTGGCTTTTTCATTATTACTGTTACCCTTGGGTACAAACCTCTCCTCAGCCTCCTTGCACATTGTGACTACATATTCCATCATCTCATTAACTGGTTTCCCTGCCAGTTCTCTGTCCCACTGAACCTCATTCAGGAAGTTCCTCATTCCTGTGTAGTCCCCTTTCCTGTAGTTTGGTTTTATTCGTCCTGGCCTTCCTGCTTCCCCCTCCACTTGTAGCTCTACTGTGTATTCGAAGCTCAAAACCACATGATCGCTGGCCCCAAGGGGTCTTTCATATGTGATATCCTCAATATCTGCACTACTCAAGGTGAATACTAAGTCCAGTCTTGCTGGTTCATCCTCTCCTCTCTCTCTTGTAGTGTCCCTTACGTGTTGGTACATGAAGTTTTCCAGTACCACCTCCATCATCTTAGCCCTCCATGTATCTTGGCCCCCATGTGGCTCCAAGTTCTCCCATTCGATCTCCTTGTGGTTAAAGTCGCCCATGATCAGGAGCTTTGCCCTACATGTATGAGCTCTTCTGGCCACTGCAGCCAGTGTGTCAACCATCGCTCTATTGCTCTCGTCATACTCTTGCCTTGGCCTCCTGCTGTTCTGTGGTGGGTTATACATCACTGCAATTATCACCTTGGGACCTCCAGAGTGAAGCGTTCCCGCTATACAATCACTTTCTTCTCCGCTGTCTCCTCTCTCCAGCTCATCAAAATTCCATCGGTGTTTGATCAGCAATGCCACTCCTCCCCCCCCCCTGTTCCTTCTGTCTTTCCTCAGGATCTGGTATCCCGTTGGGAAGATGGCATCTGTTATCATACCTGTAAGTTTGGTTTCTGTGATTGCTATGATGTCTGGTGATGCCTCTTTGACTCTTTCGTGCCACTCCTCCCACTTGTTTGTTATTCCATCAGCGTTTGTGTACCATACCTTCAGTTTCCTTTCCAACACTGTGGTTTGGGGAGCCTGTGGGGGTGGGAGACCTGGTAGTATACTGTGGGATTCTATGGTTGGGGGTTGGGTGGAAGCTGTGGGTATGGATTGTATTGTGTGTTGGGATGGTGTGATAGGTTGTGGGGTTCTGAGGATAGTTGTGTGTGTGCTTGCTCTTGCTGCTCTGTTCTGCTCTGACTGACCTCTGCTGGTTCCATCCTGCCTCCATTACATCGCTTCCCAAACTATTCCACTTACTGACTACTCTGTGGCTGAAGAAATACTTCCTAACATCCCTGTGATTCATCTGTGTCTTCAGCTTCCAACTGTGTCCCCTTGTTACTGTGTCCAATCTCTGGAACATCCTGTCTTTGTCCACCTTGTCAATTCCTCTCAGTATTTTGTATGTCGTTATCATGTCCCCCCTATCTGTGTGAGTGAGAAGACGTTTTGCTCGTAGGTTTCTTAATGTGTGCAATAACAATTTTTGCATGCATGCGGTTCCATTTCGGGGTCTTGTTTAAATAAAAAAAAAGCTCCTGGGTCACTTGATGATACCTTCCCAATACCTCACACAATTGCGTTTATATTTTAGTCTTTGTCTTTTTTGTTTGTTCGCTTTACTATTTAGTTGATAACCCTTTCAAATATACCACATCATTATCAACTTGATACTGTTGTCACCAGTACATTCTTGTATAACCCATATCATAATCAGACAGCAAGTAAATATCAAGACCATTTATTCAGAAAGAGGTGTGAGATAAGGGTCTAACCCCAAGGCATAAATTACTCACACTGCAGTTATTTTCGACACTAAAAGGCTGCTGTGTAGGCGAAGCGTTAAGGATAAAAATCATACAACAATTTTGCACGTGTTTTATTCATTTACTGTGTTGTAATGTGGAACGATTTGTGAATTAGTCTTCATAATAATAATAATAATGATAATAATAATGATAATAATAATAATAATAATAATAATAATAATAATAATATTATTATTATTATTATTATTATTATTATTATTATTATTATTATTATTATTATTATTATTATTATACCTAAAACATTTTCTGCATACAATATTAAACTATATTGCATGATTGAATTATGTTTGTGTTTCCTAAATATCTTTCCTAGCTACTTGGCTCTGAAACCTACATATGTTAGCTTCCTGCCTACGTTGACTTAATCTGCTTGGCTAATTTATCTGTGTTCATTGCCTGTGTGTATTATCTGGAAGACGTTCCTGTAATGTTTCCAAGAAACTGCGACGTTCACAACTTTATGAATTGACTGAACATTGTGGTTCCTTCAATTTATTCTCAAGAAAGAACGTAAAGATTTCCTGCTTTTCCAGTTTAATGTTAATCTAGCAAAAAATTGAGCTTAAATTAAAAGCTGACAAATAAAGATGATCTATTGATCATCTGTTTATTAAATTAATCGAAAAGAGAAATATTTCAAATGAAATTCAATATATTAGATGCAGTAGGCATTTCAAAGAAGAAATTCACATTTGACGAACCTTTTTCCCTAAAATTTAATTCTTAAACACTATCCATGAATTCGAACGAAAACGTTAATTAGTCACTGACAATCTAAGACAACGAAACTGAAAGAGGAATAATTATACCAAAATGTTGTCCTTTTGCAGAGTTTCTGAGGTATTTAATTCAGTCATCCGAGCATCTAGTGCCTGTTAACAATTCACTGATTTTTAATAAATGGTTAAAGCATTTCTTCAAACCTAGTGTAAGAATATTAATCCTTTTAAATTAGCAAAATTTCGTGAAATCCGTGACCAAAATATTCTTCAAAATAAATTATCATATCCCTGGTGATGAAACAGTGTAATTTACTTAAGCAGTTATTGAAATATGAGGATTAAGTATTGTCAAAAAGTAATAAAAAGCTACTCATTAGCGAAATGAATTCACCAGTTACATGATCTTTGATATCAAAGAAAGTGTCTGCATCTCCTGCACAGTAAGTGACACATGTGACGTGGCTGAAACTTTGTGATAAACATAATGGAATTCACCAACACAAGTATGCGTGTTGAAACCATAATATCAACACTTCTTATGTAATTCATATTTTGTGATGACATCGCATACCTGAAACCATAGAAAAATAATGGTAACATTAATTAAAGAAGACGATAATACGGAAAAGATGCTTAGAATCAATGGTGAAACAAAATAATATTCGTAACAGTCAGGAAGTGTCGAACATCACAACACATCTTGTGCAGTATGCACCCTAGCCTGGCTTAATGACTTCAGTCACTATCATCCGTCAGCACTATACCATCGTGCACCTCTCCTAACCTACCATGACGAGAATATATATCTGTGTTGTCGAACTCAAGTTTGACAAGTCCCCATACTCAGCGTCAGTGTTTTACGTTATTTGTTGAAAGTTTGGCTGTCATTCCAGTTTGGGGTCTACTATAACCTGGTTTATTCTGTAATAGAACAGTTGTCAACATTCATTTTCCTGTTCATGGCTCATTTGTCAGTGCGACGGATTTTCATGCGGGCATTGCCCGGGTACCAGTCTCGCAGTTTTCCTTATTTTTCAGAGGAAGATAATGATAGACATGTGTATACATGTAAGGACAAATATATCATTATAATATAATGAACTGCAGTAAAAGACCTCCCACTTAACTTTCTTATTGCACTCGTGCTGTGTTGTAATTACTACCCGTCCCCCATAAGTATAGAGAAACTAGTAATATTAACTTCTGTTGTTTAACTATCAAATCAGCTGTGTTGATATACCATCAACAACACTAAAAAAATACTCAATTAAAAAAAGATAATCGTAGATACATACATTCTTGCCAAATTTTATGAATCTAATTTATCAGACTGGACAAGAGTCTACTACTCTGTTTATTCATGTCAGAGATTTCAGTCATCCAACTGATTATCAAAAGGACAAGAAAGTTGTACCAAGCAGACCTAAGTTTGGGAGAAATATAATTGAATCAAGCTGCATAATTTTTTTTTATTTATTATGAATATTGGTTTAGGGTTATACAGATTTGACTCATTTATAATTAATGAGATTTGGGATCAATTTAAGCTATGTTTGGCAAGTCTTCGACCATCTTACCCATATCATAATGGAATGGATGTAATATCATATGTGAGGTGATATCTAAGCTTCATTAAGTCTTCTGGTTGGGTATCATTATTTTGGAAAGGTCTCTTTACACTGGCGTTATCAGTCCAATACAAAGACGAATGGTGATCAAAAGGAGTTTGAGGTAATCAGTCACTCAGCCTGGAGTCGAAATAGTCAACTAGTCTTGACATGAAAAAAGCATATGTGCGAAGGTGCTTATATTCTGCAGACAGATGACGTGAAGCAGTCGTAGACAGTGTCACCTTGGACAAATCCACAGGTGGAAGTAAGTCATGCCTATAGGGTTAGGCAAGCTTAGAGTTCCCTCTGTCATGATCACAAAATGTTGATGTACCTGGCAGGAATGTTGATAAATGGCTCAGAGAAACAATAAGTTGATAAATTAAATACATGTGCAACACTGGGTATGTTTATTGTGGAAACGTTTTGCCACGTGCTGACTTCTTCAGTCCAATATAAAGAGGAATGGTAAAGATCAGAAGGCGTTTCAGGTAATTAGTCCTTAATCCTGAAGTCGATGTAATCAGTCCATCTATCTTAGAAAACACAAATGATGGTGTCTATGCTGGAAGAGTGGTACGAATGAATGGGAGAGTATTGGTACCCGGGGATGAAGTAGATATACATGGGGTGAAATTTGATTTCAAACTATGAAGAATTACCCAAACCATACCACGGGTGGGGCTTGAACCCGCAGTCTCAAAACTCCAGACCGTCTCGTTAGCCAGTGGGCCAGCTAGCTTCAGTAAGATTCATCCAACTAGGTATATTTCTACACGACATTTCTACACCATAGGAAGGTTAGCATAGGCACCACTGTGACCACAAATGCAAGTTTTTACAGACGAATCTCCCGCTAGCACGGCCGTGACAAACTCTAGCTGGCCCAATGGCTAACGCGTCGGTCTGGAGTTTTGGGACTCTCTGATCGCTGGTTCAAGGCGCACCCGTGGTATGGTTTCTTTGCAATCGTGTCATTACGATTTCGTGAGTTACGAAGAATTACGTTGTAAATCTTGGAAACAAAGTGGCCAGGAAGCTTTCAGCACTTAGACGTATCTCGCGTCTGCTTGTCAGAAGAGGTTGGAGGATTCTGTATGACGCACAAGTTCGCTCATACCTTGAGTATGCTCCACTTTCTTGGATTGCCTGTCCCCCGTTTCATCTGGGATTTTTCAACAGAGTAGTGAACAGAGCAAGACGATATATATCTAGCATGTACCCGGCCAGAACCTATCTGTCATTCCAGCAGAGCCTTCAATACCAGAGGGAGGGGCTGGCCTTACTGTTATAAACAGGGCCAATATTGTCAATGTGCCACTTATGGCTCCACTCCGATGACAGCGAACAGCAACTACACTCTGGCTGCACCCTTCACTAGAACATCACTTCATCTGAAATTATTTATTAGTAGGAGGACTTGTGTCTGAAACATGTTCGTACTGAATAATAAAATGAATGAATAAAACCAGTTGACCAAATTAAATAGCTGGCCAACAGATGATTCTAACTTTATCCTGTTCCCTATTTGTATATCCCATATCAATGAAAACTCTTTAAAATTAGCAGATTTATGAAACAGCTCTTAGCTAAGAGAGAGAGAGAGAGAGAGAGAGAGAGAGAGAGAGAGAGAGAGAGAGAGAGAGAGAGAGAGAGAGAGAGAGAGAGAGAGAGAGAGGTCACAGTGTGCTCCACAAACTTTCTTAATATTACTTAACTACTAGGGTTGGTGAGGACAAAAACTGTTCATTGCCGTAGTACTATCTACAACACATTAGTACAAGTAAGCCAACTCCTCCACTGAAGTGAATATAAGCAATATATCAGTGATATTTAAGTGTGGTTTGGTGAACGATATGGTGTGAGTGAGGGGACAGCAGCAGGCCTAGGAGTGACGTCACTATTGTCTTCAGAAAGAGCATCTAATATTATATGTCTTGTGCTATGTACTAGCATCTGGTGCTTTATAACAACGTGACTGGAACAATGCAACATAGTGATTTGTGTAACATCTTCCTTTAATGAAAAAGTGGATAGCATAAACAGTGTTTATTAAGTGATAGTGAGAAGACAACACTTCCAGCTTGCCGGCCCACTGCCTGCCCTCACCCTCCCTCACTACCCACCCCGTTATAAACACCCCCACGTTACCACCACTCACCTTCTCTCTCCTGTGAACTTCATTGCAAACCTACGCCTCCTCTGGGATGACTTCACATGGCAAAATAGCAAGAATATCTACCCTGTCTGGATATTGTCGCAGTAGTTATTGCAGTGTTTGTGGGTATACCACAAGGGAATTTTGTTGCAGCCAGGTTGAAAATTTCAGAAAATTGAAGGATATCCATAATCCTGTGGTATATCTGAATACAAGCCTGGAGCTACAGGAGGAGGGTTCAGAAGTACCTCAGGGACTCCTGTCCAAAGATCAAGACTGCCCTCTTGGGCTGTGTTGTAAAGTCGCAGCTAAGATACTCCATCACAGGGAAGCACTTCATGAGCTCCTCAAATCATTAGATAACCTTCAAGCTATTGTAAAAGGCCAGTGCAAGCCTACATCAAGTGACATAAGCTGCTCAGCTGATGGTGACACTGTTGACAAAGACTGGAAGTTCTACACTGAGCTTAACTCAGGGGTAAATAACTGGTGGAATTCTGTCATCGCTAAGGCCACACAGATTGTCAGAGTTCAAAACACTACCTTTGGGAATTCTAACACAATTCCTCTGACCACCACAGAAGGAACAAATCCTCTTCCCTGCAACGAAGGAAGCCTTGGATTTGTTAATTCTCCTACACCTGATATCTCTGCTTCAGTCACTGCCAGTACACTAGACAGTGCACATACCATCTCTGATCCTACACCTGTCAGCACACCTGCCGACACTATTCCAGCATCTCGCAGCTGTGCTTCATCGGCAAGTTCTGAGTCAGGATTTTCTCCACCAGAGATTGGTGCAGTTAATAATCAGGGAACTATCACTGCACCTCAACACCTACTGCAAACTATCACTGCACCTGAACACCTACTGCGCCAAAGTACGAACAGCAGGGACACATTTGTCAGAACTGGTAGAGGACGGGGTAGAGGATGTGGAAGAGGACGTGAAGGAGGAAGACATCTACAGCCGTCTCACCCTCCACTAACACAGTCCCAGTGACAGAACCTGAGGACAAATCAGCAAAACACAGGAGGTGTGACAAATCACAGTCCACCCTCCCAGGCACCTCGGCAGTGCTCTCGCTGTCACCGGAAGAGGCACACAGCCAGTAACTGCCTGTGAGATACCAGATGCAATTACTGCTACAAGAAAGGACATCAGGAAGACCAGAAAAAGGAACTTGACAGACAGGACCACCTGTTTAGAGACCTGTTCTCGGAACAAACCAGCAGGATCCCTGAATTGGTGAACACACTCACACGTCACCCACTCAGCTACTCCTCTCTCAGCCCAGCAGGTGGTATTGTGCCTTATACAAGACCACAGACCTACATCCCTGCAGCTGCCTCAGTACCCTACCCCTCTCAAGGGCAGGCACCTTACATGCCTTACACACCCACCACCTCATAGTGATCACATCATGAGGAGCCAGTTTATCAGCATCCTGTCGGCCAACATTAGAGGTTTCATTACTAATATTGGAGAGCTCTCACACAGTTTCGTGAACACTCGACGTCCCGACATGATTGCTGTTGTTGAAACATTTTTGGACGACAGGACTCCAGAAAATTTTGCAAGAATTGCTGGCTACACCTCAAGGATGAGAAGAGACAGGCAAGGGCAAGGAGGAGGTGTTGCTGTGTGCTTCTCTAAAAGTGTACATGCCCAGTACATTGATGTTGCCACCCCTACTCATCTTGAAATGTTCTTCAAGCTCTACATAAACACTAATACCTCTGTACTAGCATGTGCAATGTACAGACCTCAGTGCCAACATGCAGACCCCATCAACTTCCTAATGGAAATTATGGACTCTCTTCTGCTACAACACAACTGTCAACATATAATTGTTGGTGACCTCAACCAACACCTCATAAAGAGGGACATTGATGACCTTCTTGCAGTATTTGACATGAGAAACTTTGTTGATTTACCTACTCACATCTCTGGCTCCTCCCTTGACGCAGTAGTGAGTGATCTGGCAGAAGGTATAGTCACTTGTCAACCCCTCGGCTACGTTGGACCATCTGACCACAAGGCTGTTTTTACGACACTTAATTAATATCCCAACATAACGAGGTGAGGAGTCCACACGCACAACCTGGCTATGGGAAAGAGGTAATTGGCCAGCCCTTTGCTCTGAGCTCGCCACCACCGTTTGGAATGCTCTTCTCCAAGGGGATGATGACAACCAAGTGAAAGCCTTCACTGGACACATCCTTAATCTACAACAATAACACATTCCTCACCGGCAATATGTGACGAAGCCTTCAGATCAGCCTTGGTTTGGCTTTCATTGTAGAGAGGCTGCCACTGCTAAGTACAAAGCATGGCAAAGGTATAAGAAACATCCTACCACCTATAACAGGAACTTGCACAGGCAAGCCTGTAGGCATATGGGTGACATTCAAAAGTGTGCCATTGTTAATTGGAGGTGGACACAAAAAGAAAGCTAGCATCAGGTAGGGTAGGCTCCAAAACCTGGTGGTCCCTGGTCAAGGACAGACAAGGTTATCTGCCTGACGAACCCATTTCACCTCTAAATCGAGAGAATGGGACCACCTCTACTAGTAGTCAAGAGAAAGCGGACCTCTTTGCTGAACACTTTGCTACCAAAATGCAAATTCCTGATCCAGCAAGGGATCAAGGAACTGTGTCAAAACTGTCAGTGGTGATAATAAGGCAGAAGGAGGTGCATTTCCTTCTAATTTCGCTTCACCAAGAAAAGGCTGTGGGCCCAGACAAGCTGAGCCCAAGATTGCTGAGATGTGCATACCAGCTAGCACCACCTCTAACTCGCATCTTTCAGCACTGCCTAGTACAGTGTAAATGGCCTTCTCTATGGAAAGAGGCAAATGTAGTCCCTGTTCATAAAAAGAAGAGCAGAGCAGAAATCACCAACTACAGACCAGTGTCACTCCTGTCAATCACTGGTAAGATCCTTGAGAATAATCTCAAGACAAATGACAGAGTTTTTTGACTACCACTCACTACTTTGTGACCGTCAATATGGCTTCAGGAAAGGTTACTCTGCTGCTGATCTGTTGTTAAACCTCTCCACTAAGTGGCACCAGTCACTGGATGAATCCAAAGTCAGCTGTGTGGTAGCACTGGACATTGCTGGTGCTTTCGACCGGGTGTGGCACCAGGGCCTCTTAGGAAAACTGCAAGCTCTGGAAATTGCAGGCTCTATGCTATGTCTCCTCAGTGATTACCTTCACGGTAGATCTCTAAGGGTAGTTCTCAATGGAACAGAATCAGCAAGACATCCTATCGGGGTAAGTGTTCCACAAGGAAGTGTTCTGGGACCATTGTTATGGAATATCTACTTCAATGACCTTCTTCATCTCATCCCAGAATCCCATGCATATGCAGATGATTGTACACTGACATTCACTTATCCAGGAGAAGAAATGCCAGCTGCTCTAATCTACATCAATCACCAGCTCAGAGCTACATCAGCTTGGGGAAATAGATGGCAAGTAACATTTGCACCTGAGAAAACTCAAATGATGATGATCTCCAGGCACCAAGATGGTAATTCCGGTGCAGTAGTAAGGATGAATGGGAGGGTGTTGGCACCTGGGAAAGAAGCTGATATCCTTTGGGTAAAATTTGACTCCAAACTGACCATGAAAATCCACGTTGTAAATCTTGCAAACAAGGCAGCCAGGAAGCTTACGGCACTTCGCCGTATCTCGCATCTGCTTGACAGCAGGGGTTGCAAGATTTTGTACGAGGCACAAGTACGCTCACACCTTGAGTATGTTCCACTTTCTTGGTTCGCCTGCCCCCCTTCTCATCTGCGACTGCTTGACAGAGTAGAGAACAGAGCAAGACGTCTCATCTCTGGCCTGGACCAATCCTGGATAGATCTGTCATTTCAGCAGACCCTTCAACACAGGAGGGATGTGGGTGGCCTTACTGTTATGTACAAGGCCAATATTGTAAAAATCCCACACTTGGATCCAATTCGAGGACAGCGTGAAGCCAGTTTCTATATCACAAGACGGGCAGAAAGCAGCAACTTCACTCTGGCTGTACCCTTCTCCCGAACATCACTTCATCTGAGATCATTTATTACCAGGATGACTCGAGTCTGGAACACATTCGTACAGCATTATAATGTCAATGAGATAAAGTCAGTTGATCAGATGAAAATGCTGGCCCACAGATGGCTCCAACTTCATCCTTTTCCCTATTTGTATACTTCATAACAATAAAAATGCTTTCAAATGAGCTGATGTAGGTAACAGCTCTTAACTTGTCAATAAAGTTAGGAATCCTTAACCTGTAAATAGCTTGTCAATAAAGCTAGGGATCCTTAACCTACCCTTGTCAAACCCTGTGTAAAAAGAAAAAAAAAAAAAAAAAAAAAAAAAATAAAAAAAAAAAAAAAAAAAAAAAGAGAGAGAGAGAGAGAGAGAGAGCAAATAGGTATCTGGAGAGTTGCTAACCATTCCCAACAGAAAACGACGTCTCTTCTGAAACAGAGTAAAATGAATGAATACTTATATAGAGGATTAACATTGGTGAAACGTAATTCCTGTTCATCGTCTAAACGCTCACGTAACTATACTCAGCCAGGAAACTCATGTAGCAGAAAGGGGCATACTGTCCTAGTGCAGGTTCGTGACCTCAAAGAAATTTGTGAACATTTATTGAAACGCACGTCGCTACAAAAGTAATATCAAGAGTTGTATTTCGTAATGAGCATATTTTTAGCATTGTTCATTACAAATATACTAAAAAAACGAGGAGTTTGAAATATCGTTGATAAGCTCCACTTTGAGAATAAGCTTGTCAAGATTTAGTGTATCCATGTGAGAATGGCTTTATCAGGATCAAATCCTCCCTTTGATAAACCATATTGCATCAAGATTGTGCTGGTGCACGGCGTTGATGATCCTCTGGTTGAATGTTAGACAAATCAATGGTTTTCACTGGGATATGTGACTGTCCTATACACCACTGTTATCTCTATGTCGCATTTCTCTCTCGAGTAATTCTTGCAGTGGTCTGTGCTATATTATTTTAATAGTGGGAAATACCTGAGAAAATTAATATTGTCCTCGTTTATATTAAACAAACAAATATGTGAGCAGTATTTGCTTTAAACTAAATGATATTTTAAGTTACTAAACAACGAATGAAAAACGCATTAAAAGCAAATTAATGTGAGCAAATAACTACATGTAAACAAAGAAACACTGCTGGACTTAAAAAAAAAAAACAGTGATTCCGAACCATGTTTGTAAAGAAAAATGTTAAAGGGAAAGTTGTTGAGACAGGTGCGGAAACTATTGAAAGGAAAGTTCAGAACTCATTTTACCTAGTTCATTTTTGTTTGTAAAACCACTTTGGGTAAGTCCTTCATTGTTTCTGATAGAGCTGTGTGGACTTAACACAATATGTTAAATTTACTTCAAATTTTATTTATTCAAACTGAACCAATTTCGTTTGTTTTACATTACACAACATTTTATGTATGGGTGACGATTGTAATGTTTCAGTCAAATTATCAGTTATACTTTTAAATTATGATGAAGTTTTCTTTTCATATTTGGCTTGAAACTGACATTCCTTTCTCTATTTTAACACTATCCAGATACTATTTTGTGTTCTTTTAAAGTGACTGATATTTTTTTTGGGCTTGTTTTCTATCGTTCACCAAATTTTCCTTTATCCCTATTGGATCATGAAAGATGTGCAATATTGTATTTCCACCTTTCTTACTGCACACACCTCTACTAGTTTTACCACATTTCTTGATCTAAAATCTGCACCAATGAATATTTATGTTAGCCTACTGAGTTGGATAATGGGATATCTGTCTATCATCTGCTCTCTACCAAGGCTTTAGAACCGTGTCTAAAGAAATGTCCCTAGGTACACCTCAGGCACATTTAATGCTCTCCTTAAATGATACCCAGCTCACCTAAACATATAGCTATAGGCTACGCTGATGACATCATGATCCATACAACAGGGCATACGAAGTTGAATACCATTCTTAAGTAAGTTTAAGCAATTTGTCATTGATTAGGCCTTATTATAGCTTCATCTAAAACAAAGAGAGTAAGTAAATAGACATAGTTCTAAATGGGCTGTGAAAACATGCAATTATATTAGGTTTTAGAGCTTGCACGAACTGTATCACTGTAGACAACAAGAACATTTCACCCCTCCTTAGAAGTTGTAGTCATTAAATATCACATACCTGCAAGCCCCTCTCATGAAGCTCATCACTAGTAATCCCTTCCCTAAATCACTTGTAAAAGCAACTACTCAAGAAGAATTTTCTCGCCTGACTGGTAGTAATTATTTATCACAAGTTATATACACTGATAGATTTAAGCAGAAGTCTACTAGCAGGGCTACATCTGCTCCTGTTGCCACCTCCCTAGTTAAGAACGATAGCAGGTTTGTTGAGTTAGAAGCGATCAAGGTCCCAGGACCGAAACGTTTTCTAATAAATATGTCATAGTGTTTGTTTACGTGTCTTTCTAAACCAACTTGTCGGTATTTATTACCAAGGTTTATACCAGGCATAAGAATAACAACTGGGCGTCTACACTGCAAACTAAATTGTTTGCCATCCTGAACATCAGGGACGTGTTTCCATAAGACACCTACCGTCCATGTTCATTCATCACTATAAAATGGGTACCTGGGAGTTAGTGGGTTGCATCCTGGGACAAAACTGACCTAATTTGCCCGAAATGCTCAGCATAACAGCTAGGCCTGTATACCTTGTACATGTACTTGTAGTAAATAAAGATATAATAATAATAATAATAATAATAATAATAATAATAATAATAATAATAATATGAGTATTATTATTATTATTATTATTATTATTATTATTAAGGGCGCTAAGGCTAATTTATGAGACTTAGCTTGGCTCTATCATTACCGATTCTGTCATCACTGATGGCTCTTGATTCACATAATGACTCTAGCAACATACTCATTGCAGAAGGCAGGCACAGATACTCAAAAATCCCAGAAAAAATAATTAATGGATCTCATCATTAATTCGAATATTACTTCATGATAAAATTGTTATGTTAGCCAAAAAAAGTACCCTGATGGATAATGTAGAATATAACTACCGTGTATTTGTGTCTATCATTTGGAATAATATTAGGAGAGAAGTAAATAATGAATCATTGTGATATGAATGCAATTAGAAGCCTCAGTAGATTTATAACCTACTATAATATGAACGTAGATTAGTACATTTATGGAGCAATTTGCAATGTGTACAGATTCACTGATGTAGTGGCCAGGCTTAAGCTTGGTTACAAGTACTTCTGGCAGTTTGGGAGAAACAAAGATGACGATCAAACCAAATGCAAAGTATGTGGCCAGTCTTATGGTCACTATCTTGAGCATTATGTGCTTAATCGTCCACTTATTAAGGAATTTAGAGACAGTATAATAGCTTATGTGACATGTCAAAATATTTTATTAATGAAAATAAGATACCAAATATATAAAGTAAATTTCATAAATTTGCCTGTAACAGATAAGCGAACTGTAGATATAAATCCAGATGTAAATCTGTTAACCCTTTTGGGTCCTAGTTCCTAGGCCTCTTGAGTATCCATGTGTTCTTGCGCTACCTTCCACAAGATGGATATGGGATGCACAGTGAACTAGCTGTGTAGGTGACAAAAATAATTTAAAATCCAGCAAAGTTTTTGGTTATGTTTACAGCAGGTAAGACTGATTTTTTTTTTCTGCACATTAGAAGCAACTGAGATGCATGCTGCTTTATTTTTGTTTAATTACTTTTAAAACAAATTATATTTTATGAAATGCCTAAACCATAAATTTGTTCACTGTAATATTAGTTTTCCTAATAACAGGAAAAAGTAATTTAATTTGAGACAAACTGATTGTTAAAATCTTTCCTACTTTGCTTACGAGGGCCTCACTGAAAGGTTTAAATATACAATTTCTCACATGATATTCTTTTCCAATACGAATACATCAGTCTTCTGAAAATGATATTCATAAATGTACTCAACCTCAATCTAAAAGATGGACAATTTGACCACGCTACACTTCCAGTCAGGCTAGAAGGTACTGGTGACCACACGGCATCACAGTCTGCACTCCCTACTTTCCTGTCTTCGTGTTTGGCATCCAGTGAACTTGTAGTAGCGAGTCTCCCTAAACATAAGGATATTGCTGGAGTTCGTCACCAAAAGATGATTAGAGGAACCAGATTCAGGGATAATCTAACGGGCTCTGCAACCGAATCTGCTTCCTTATTAACCAAAACAGTCAAACAGGGTTGGCCCAGTGATGGAGAATATTGCCTCAACAATGTTTCAGTGTGTGTAGGAGAAGGAGAGAGCTCTCCTCCTGGCAGTGAGAGCTCATCATGCGGGAAATTTCTTGTTGGCTCTCCCAGAATCCTCCCTTGCCATACTCTTCGTGGCGCAGACCATCTACATTGCTGTTTCTCTTCGCCTTGCAGCCCTTATTCTCGCCGGGAACAGGTGTATCTGCTGTAGTACATCTACAGGCTGATTCGGGTACCATGATCTTGTTTTCCGTAGATCCAAGGGAAAGACTGCAGGACATTAAGAGGTTAAAAACATTATCAACAGGAGCCTTGAAGCAGTCGGATTCCATGCAGTAAGGTAACCACACTAACCTTGTAAATCCGATGGAAACGAAAGCCTCCAGATTGAACTACCTGACAATAAAAGAGATACTGCAAGCAGGAAATTAGGGGCTACAAATGTGCACTGGCAAATAGTTATCTCAAAAACAGCAGGAAGAAATGCCAACTACAGGCTTCAGGGAGTCCAAAAAGGTTGGAAAATATAACGAAACTTGCAAAACAATTTAAGTTTATTCCCAATGGATCAAAGACCTTTAAACCATGAGAAAAAGTTTATCCAGGTCTCTTAAGACCTAGGCAAAAGACTCATCAGGGCAACTAAAGATCCCTGGGCAGCAAGTTTTCTGTTCCAACCAGCTCATGCTGCAGTTCAGAGGAGTAATACCTTTTATATTCAGGGTTATTTTTCCTGCTGAAAGGAAATATATGAGATTTTTGTAATGCAAGCGTTGGAAAACACGTAGTAATACAAGTTTTTATTGCATCTCCTCACACCTCATACAATATACGCCGTCTCTGTACCATCAACGTTGCCTTTGACCCTAGTGTACATATTACATTGCGAAATATAACTATTTACACATTTATAGAAGACACAATCACGGGAAGAGTAGAATGATAGCTCAAGATCTTTCGTGTTGCAATCAACACATCATCAGGAGCTTGCAAAATTGCAGAAAAGAGGAAGGTGTTCAGCTAATAACGTTCTCAGAGACGGTCCTCTAGGATACTTATTTGCTGGACACCCCCTGTATCGCCGGGTTTGCGATATTTGCTTAATATATATACATATATGTATATATATATATATATATATATATATATATATATATATATATATATATATATATATATATATATATATATATATATATATATATATATATATATATATATATATATATATATATATATATATATATATATATATATATATATATATATATATATATATATATATATATATATATATATGCAATAAGATCACAGTAAACAGGTGATTTCAGAATATGCAAAACAACCACTCTGAAAGAATAGAGAAATTCCAAGCGGTTTTGTGACTACTCACATTATCAAGGAACTATGAAAGTAAAGTATGTATGTATGTATAATGTTCGCCAAGACCATAGTCCTGGCACGGGTCCCAATCTTGCGATGACCCGTCTCTGGCTCCCGATGGAGAAAGGTTTCCACAATGATGCGACGCATGCCGCTCAAGCGCCCCTCTGGTTAGTTCAACTGATGCATCTCATAAGCGACACCATATGTAACTATGGACACTAGCGAGGAGGAGGATATGTCATTATTACAGGAAACAGCTTGTCTGGTTCGTTGAGCCCATGATACACTAGTGTGGGCGCAGTCATCTCTGGGTCCTCTTCGGGAGGGAATATCACCCCTAGTTGCCTGCGGAGTGTCTCAGTAGCTTCGCACTCTAGAAGATAGTGTGTTAGGGGCCGCTGGACAACGTGCTGACAGTACTGGCACATCTCCTCCTCAGCCTTGTCTACCATCATCTTGGCTGTGGGAAAGCCCAAACGAAGCCGATGGATGGCGGTACACTGCGCTCTGGACCAGCTTCTATCATATGGAGGGGGTTCTCCCTGAGTCGCTGCTCGGTACCACTGTTGAGATGGGGTATCACCTAAGACCTCCCCCATAAGTTTCGTGGCTCTGGCAGCCACTAGTTTGGTCTGTCGTAGGCTGATTGGGACAGCAATCCCAACATGTGGATAGTCTGTTGCTGCCTTGGCTGCATCATCTGCCGCCTCATTTCCCCGGATGCCAGCATGGCTGGGGATCCAGTTCAATGTCGATCTATTACCCTGAACTTCTAAGGCTGTCATTATGCTCTGGATCGATGTGATGAGGTGAACATTATCCTGTGGTTGAGGATGGGAGAGGGCATTGATTGCAGAGGTGGAATCAACATGTATGACAGGTCGGAGTCGATGTCGTAGGGCATGTGACAATGCCTGCTGAATCGCCACCAGCTCAGCTTGAAGGATCGTGCAGTGGTCAGGGAGTCGCCAGCCTTGTGTGTGACCATTGTGGTACAGTCCAGCTGCTGCTCTTTTCCTATCAGGGTCGACAGAACCATCTGTGAAATACACTGCACATGTGCCTCCCTCTGCCAGTGCCATGCTTGTCTCAGCATGATTGCTGAGGGTGTCTCGACTGCAGAGACACTTAGAGATGGGCAGCTGCATGATGAAAACATCGGCTGGATCTGGGCTACAGGGAGGTGGTGGATGGTACCCAGCAACAGGAAGGTCACAACTCTTCTCACAGAGCAGCTGTACAGGCAGCAGCTTCCGCCCAGCAGCACAAAACGAACGAATCCAGGAGTAGTCCGTGAAGAGTGTGGGATCTTGTGACATGGTTGTTAATATCCGTCTCCTTAGTGGGGTACCTTGCTGCCGGTGCAGAATCGTGGCCACTTTGCAGGCGTTTATGTATCTTACTCTGTCAGCCAAGGAAGGAAGCCGGGCCTCAGATCTGAGACATACTGTGTTGGTCCAGATGGGGGCACCAAGCATAGTTCTTATCGCATGGTTTTGTACGACCTCCACCCTTTGCCTGCTCTGCGGGAAGAGATGAGCTAAAGCCGGTGCACTGTAGTCAATGAGCGAGCGTATAGCTTGTATATAGTACAAGCGAAGTACATCTTTGCTTGCCCCTGCACGGTGCCTCGTCATGGCTCTCATGGCGTTGAGTCTGAGTAGAGCACGTGACCTGACATACTCGGCCTGTTTCTGAAAGGTCAGCTTTTTATCAATGTAGATTCCCAAGTACAGGTAGGAGCCTGTCCACTCAAGTTCTATATCCTGAATACGTAATCTATTCATAGGATCTGGTCCCTTGAACATCATTGCAAGAGATTTCTCGGCCGAGATCTTGAGGCCTAGTTCCTTGCAAGACTGCGTAATTAGGTCCAAAGCTCTCTGAGCCTGTCGTTCTAAATTGCCTTTCCCATTCACTACTAGTGCAAGATCATCAGCATAGCTGAGGAGCTGTGTACCACTATGAAAGGGAAGGCTCACAAGTTCCTGCATAAGGATGTTAAACAGGGTAGGACTGAGCACACCTCCTTGTGGCGTACCGTTTTCCAGGGTTTTAAAGGAAGAGTAGTGTCCCTGAAAGCTGACACAGGCCTGCCTGCCCCTAAGGTAGGACTCTATCCAGGCCAGGAGGCGTCCTTTGATTCCCTTCCGAGCTAGTATTGCCAGAATTGCTGTGGGGCTGGCTAGCTCAAATGCCTTCTCAAGGTCGAGGTAGACGACGATACTAGGTTTTTTGTTGCTATCAGCAATCTGGCTTAGTAGAGTGGTTATGCACTCTGCTGTTCCCACTCCTTTGGTGAAGCCAAATATGTGATGATGAGAGGGTCCAAGTTTCCATAGGAGGCGGTTTAACACCATCCTCTCAGCAGTCTTGGCTAAGCAGCTGGTCAGCGATATGGGTCTCATACTGCCTGGGTCCTTGGGCTTTGGAATTGGTACGATTGTAGCTTTCTTCCAAGCTGCTGGGAGTGTCCTGGCCCTCCACGACTTGTTAATGACGTCTAGTATGGCCTCCCATCCACTCTGCCCAGCCCGTGCAATCATGGAGTACGTCACACCATCGATGCCCGGGGCAGTGTCACCTGTGTTCTTAATGGCACGTCGGAGTTCCAAGTCCGTGAGGTCTACATCAGTCACATCTTCCGACTCACATGCAGCTTGTATCGTTAGCTGGCGCTGTGGCAGAAGATCCGTCTGTATATTCCGGATGTCCTGTGGGAGCTGAGTGGAGGCTCCCCTGGAAGTGAAAAGCTCCACTAGTTTCTCTGCTTCCTGGGATGGGTTCGGGTGTGCTGGTGGCCTCGGCTTGCTCTTGCCAGTTGCTATGTTGAGCTTGCCCCATATCTCAGATAAGGTGGTGTGATGCCCGAATGTTGAGCACCACTCCAGCCATTTCTCAGTTTTTACTCTGAGAGAGATTCTGCGGGCATGCTGCACAATGGCTCTCAGAGTATTCCTGTTCTCTGCCGTAGGGTTACGCCTGTATAGCTTCCTAAAAGAGTTGATGCGGTGGTTCTGCTCCCGCACCTCGTCGTTGTAGAACCACCAGTCTCTTTTGTGAGTGCGTCCTGCGGACTTCTTTGGAATTGCGCACTCTGCTGCCTGGATGAGAACAGTGATTAGCTCCTGTTCAGCCGTATCACAGTCTTCAGATAGAGAGTATGTGGACCACCAGTTATGAAGATAATCCTGGAACACCTTCCAGTTGGCCCTCTTTACGTCCCATCTAGGAGGCAGCACAACTGTGGGAGGCCTGTTGATGTTGAAGGTGGTGATCACTGCAAAGTGGTCACTGACAAGGTGAGGATGAGTTTCCCATGTGGCTCCTGCTGCGAGTTGTCTTGACCCGAAGGTAAGGTCGAGGCAGCCACCCAACAGGTGTGTGGGGTCTCCATTGTTTAGCAACTTTACCTCTGGAATATCGTGTAGGAGCATTGCTATATGTCTGCCAGCAGCATTGGTTGCTGAGTGAGAGTGCAGAATAGGGTGATGTGCGTTGAAATCTCCACCCACAATAATACACTCAGTGCGTGCTAGTGCGAGGAGCTCTGCAATGTCGAGGGTGTGTCTTGGGTTCTTGTAGATGTTATAGATGGTAATGGGCGCCCCAGGTATGTGCACAAGGATGGCCTGTACCTCGACATCCTCCCCACAGTCCACAGGGTTGGCTATAACCTCGTGAGGTATTGTATTGGATACAAATACAGCTGTGCCTCTGCAGTGAATGCCCGGGTCCATGTGCCGAAAATACCCAGCAAAACCGGGTAGTCTTGGGCACATAGTCGGGACAGTCAGAGTTTCTTGTAGCAAGACGATGTCAACCCGATCCCGAATTACTGCCTCCAGCAAGAGGTGCTGTTTGCCCCTCAGGCCCTGAATGTTCCATTGTAGGACCTTGAGGGTGTGATTTGGCACAGAGGTTATTCCATCGCTGTTGTTTCCTGAGCTGGAGACTGAGTCCTGCCCGCTCTGAGAACCTGCAAATTCATGGCATCCACTGTCTCCTCTTCGGTCAGAAAGCACACTCTCAGGAGAGTACTGACCATCTGCCGGAATGCGCTCTGTTGTTCCGTGGAGTTGATTGTGTTGCAAATAAGATCCGTGAACACCTTGATGAGTGCTACGAGATCCTCCCTGGTGAGGGCCTGCTTTGGAGATGGGTTCGAAACAGTGGATATTATCTGGGCTGCTGTGGTCTGTAGGGACTGCTGAGGGTTGGATTTCTTTATTGTATGCACCGTGGTCTGTTGCTGTATACCAGGTTGAGTAGCCGGGATCTGCTGGTGAGGTGCCAGTTGAGTCTGCAAAGCGCCTGTGCCGGGTAAGGAGTGCCTGCGTTGTCGTGCTATGGCCGGTGGGGGCTCGTTTAGTGCAGCCTGCTGATCGCATTGACCCGATGCACCCTGTTGACGCCTCCTGTTCCTCTTGTTTCTGTTTCTTCGTTGAGGTAGGGGTGCAGGAGGTTCTTGACCTTGACGCCTGGTTGAGGCTTCTAGGGTTGGGAATTCCTGGGCATTGACTTGGTTTAGCTGCTGAGAGATCTGCGGTATGGCAGGGTTCTCTGCACCCATCGTTTGATGATCCGTCGTAGCCTGTTGCCGAGTTTTTGGCGTCTTCCAGACTTCTTGAATTCTGGCGAGCCTCTCGGGGCATCGAGGATTCCAGGCATGGTGTTTCTGCCTGCAGTTCGGGCATTGTGGAGTGGGTGGCGATGCATTTTTCAGCTTGGTGATGCATTCCTCGGTAGGGTGGTGCTGGCTGCAGACACCGCAGATTACTCTGTTCGGACATAGCGCACCCAGGTGTCCATAACGCTGACACTTGAAACAGCGAACTGGTTCTGCTGTGAAGGTCCTGACATCGTACCTGTCCCAAGAACCGAGGTCCAGCTGGGATGGCAGTGGTCCTACATGCTGAATGAGAACCTGTCGGGTTGGTGCGTTGCCTGCCGTCTTTGCCTTGAGACGTTGAGCTGACACCACACTGGGGTGAGCTGCTACTGCCTCGATGGGCATCATCAGCGGGTATCGGATCACTACACCCATGGTGATCTTCTGCCGAGAGTCCAGTTCCTCCAGGGTGAATGAGCGATCTGTCTCCATGACTCTCTTCAAGGTGGTATACATTTCCTTGTTGAGAGGAGTCAATATTGGTTCTCCCCTCAAGTTGAACCATATCTTGAACTTCAGGTTGTGTCGTGATTCCAGGTATGAAACAACCCCATAGTGGGTTATGTGGTCCCCATAAGACTTCACCTTGAATTTGCCAGGTCGGTTGAGCTGGTTTGCCTGCTCCTTGGACGGACGGTGCTTCTTCTTCTTGTCCACAGTGTTCCATCCCTCTTGGTTTTCGTGGGGTGCGGTGTTTATTTCCGCACATGTTTCTATTGTCGCTGGCTCCATGGTTGGGACTGTTAGATCTGCTACAATGTGAACAGGATCTTCCTCTTCCTCTCGCAACTTCTTCGCTAGAATTTCGCCCCACATTTCCAAATCTGAGTCCTCCGTCGTGTTCATGGAGCATGGTGACCTCTTCTTTTCGGCAGAAGCCATGTGCCTATCTTCTGAAAAGGTAGTGAACTCCGTGAACTGAGAGTGTGTTAATGGATTGTCGTAATACGAGTCTTCCTGGTTTGTGAAAAGTAAAGCATCCAAGGAAGGTATATAAGGGGTCTGGCCAACATCTCACTATCAGATCCCACAACGGTTAAACACCTGACGCACGCCGGCCCAACTGGACAGGTCCTTTGCACAACCACCAACAAACTATTCTACCCAAGAAAATTTTTTAAAATTATTATTTGTCCAGTGTATTATTAAATTCTTCCCAAATTCTATTAATTATAAATGGATCTAATTTATATAAACCAAAGGAAATATTCATATTATTGTCAAAACTGTTTTTTATGAAACAAGATTCAATTATATTCCTGTCGACCATGGACTTGCTTGATAGTACTTTCTCAACTTTTCGAAAATCAATTGGATGGTTAAAATCTCTTACATGAATAAATAGAGCATTGGAATCTTGTCCAGTTCTAATGCTATATTTATGTTGTTTTAATCTTAGTTCGAGATTTTTACCAGTTTGACCGTAATAAACTTTATCGCAAATTTTACAAGGAATCTTATAGACACATCCATCAGCATTTTGGGGGGAATTCTTTATCAAAAGTTTTTTTTTACTATATCAAGATTTTTGAATACAACTTTAATATTAAAAGTCTTAAGAAGAGAAGGCATATCAACCAAGTTTTCATGGTAAGGGAGAACCAACATATCTTTAGTTGAATAAGGCTGGTTGTCCCTTTTTGGATTGTAAAAAGTATTTCTAGCAACTTTAAAAGATTTATCAATTACATTTCTTGGGTATTTTAAATCATTACCTATTTCATAAATTTTGGATATTTCCTCATCTATGAACTCGGGACTACAAATTCGTAAAGCTCTCAAAAACATTGATGAGAAAACAGACAGTTTGACTCTATCTTGATGAGAAGAATAATAGTGGACATAGGAACAGTTATTTGTAGGTTTTCTGTAAATTTTAAATTTGAATTCATTATTACCCTTAATAATTAAAACATCTAGAAAAGGTAATGAGTTATTTTCTTCAAACTCAACAGTAAAATTTATGGAATGGGCTAAGCTATTTAATTTTCCAAGGAAATGGTGTATATCTACATTTTTGGGCATAAGACACAAAATATCATCAACATATCTGAACCATTTAGCTCTATTAGGGAGGATTGTGTTAAGCAATCTTGTTTCAAAAAATTCCATGTATAGGTTACTAAGAACAGGTGAAAGAGGATTTCCCATTGCCATACCAAACTTCTGAGTGCAAAACTTATCATTAAATACAAATTTTGCATCAACAATGCAAAGTTTAATAAGTTTAATGATAGTTGGAAATGGCAATGGTAAATCATAGTTAACGAGTTCTTCAGATAAGAAACTTAATAAATCATCAACAGGAACTTTCGTAAACAAGGAAGTAACATCAAAACTAACCTTTTAAAATCATTTAAGTCTGTCAAGGAGCTTAATTTATCAACTAAGTCTATGTTGTTTTTAACATTAAAGTTAGAAATTTTGCCAACAATAGGGCTCAAAATATCAACAAGCTATTTGGATAATTTATATGAAACTGACCCTATGGAGCTAATAATTGGTCTGACTGGATTCCCTGGTTTGTGTGTTTTTATTAGTCCATACATGTAAGGTAAAGATGGATTAGTGGAAGTAAATTGTTTGACTAAATCATCTTTGCCTTTCAGTAGAAGTTTTATTGTTTTATTGAAATTGCTGTTAACGGTTTCTAGGAGATTTTTCCTAAGTTTAGAATAGGTTTCAGTATCATCTAAGAGATTATTAATTTTTTCTTGGTAATCATTTTCTTTCATAATTACTATTGCATTTATTTTGTCTGCTTTAGTAAGGCGCAAATTTTTATTGTTATTAAGTGTATCATAAGCCTTAAAGAATCTTTGAGGGCAATTGGGAATGTTTGGTTTTAACATAGAGTTATATACCATTCCTTTACTAATATTAATTTCATCAGAGGACAAATCAGAAAATTTTTCAAAGTTACAAAAGGCTTTTGCAATTTCAACATTATTAAGTTTTTTTGAAGTTGCAAAACTTAGGCCAAAACCTAGAGCAGCAGTTGTATTTTTGTCAAAAATTTCATCTGATAAGTTAATTACAAAGTTGTTATTAGCATGCTTTGTCCAATCGCTATTTTCAATTAAAATGTCTAATTTTCTTTGTAGTTTGTTTTTGAGTTCATTACAAATTCTTATGAGTTTATTATAGCAATGATCCAACATACTGTGTTTCCATTCTGATGGAATGGCCTGATTAAACAAGTATTTTTTGTTTCTCA
Organism: Cherax quadricarinatus; assembly: GCF_038502225.1. Lineage (NCBI taxonomy): Eukaryota > Metazoa > Arthropoda > Malacostraca > Decapoda > Parastacidae > Cherax > Cherax quadricarinatus. The sequence goes on along the minus strand of NC_091299.1, from coordinate 47,165,891 downwards.
ATATTTTGAATGCTTCCTTCTCCTGTATTTTAGTTATTTCAATATGTTTCTGAAGAATAATTCTCATAAAATCATCAAAAGGACGATCTCTCATGTCAAGGAGTCTATTGGGTAAAAGAGCCTTGCGCAGAACTTGTTCATTTAAACAATTTTTTAAAAAATTAAGTCGAATTTTTAACTTGTGGGACTTGATCAGTGCAGAAGAAAACTGTGAAACAAAAGATATATGATTAGCAAAGCTTATCGAGAAAATTCTGAAGAGTCGTGTGGTATCCATTGCAATAAGATCACAGTAAACAGGTGATTTCAGAATATGCAAAACAACCACTCTGAAATAATAGAGAAATTCCAAGCGCTTTCGTGACTACTCACATTATCAAGGAACTATGAAAGTAAAGCATCCAAGGAAGGTATATAAGGGGGCCTGGCCAACACCTCACTATCAGATCCCACAACGGTTAAACACCTGATGCGCGCCGGCCCAACTGGGAATCCAGTCAGACCAATTATTAGCTCCATAGGGTCAGTTTCATATAAATTATACAAATGGCTTGTTGATATTTTGAGCCCTATTGTTGGCAAAATTTCTAACTTTAATGTTAAAAACAACTTAGACTTAGTTGATAAATTAAGCTCCTTGACAGACTTAAATGATTTTAAAAGGTTAGTTTTGATGTTACTTCCTTGTTTACGAAAGTTCCTGTTGATGATTTATTAATTTTCTTATCTGAAGAACTCGTTAACTATGATTTACCATTGCCATTTCCTACTATCATTAAACTTACTAAACTTTGCATTGTTGATGCAAAATTTGTATTTAATGATAAGTTTTACACTCAGAAGTTTGGTATGGCAATGGGAAATCCTCTTTCACCTGTTCTTAGTAACCTATTACATGGAATTTTTTGAAACAAGATTGCTTAACACAATCCTCCCTAATAGAGCTAAATGGTTCAGATATGTTGATGATATTTTGTGTCTTATGCCCAAAAATGTAGATATACACCATTTCCTTGGAAAATTAAATAGCTTAGCCCATTCCATAAACTTTACTGTTGAGTTTGAAGAAAATAACTCATTACCTTTTCTAGATGTTTTAATTATTAAGGGTAATAATGAATTCAAATTTAAAATTTACAGAAAACCTACAAATAACTGTTCCTATGTCCACTATTATTCTTCGCATCAAGATAGAGTCAAACTGTCTGTTTTCTCATCAATGTTTTTGAGAGCTTTACGAATTTGTAGTCCTGAGTTCATAGATGAGGAAATATCCAAAATTTATGAAATAGGTAATGATTTAAAATACCCAAGAAATGTAATTGATAAATCTTTTAAAGTTGCTAGAAATACTTTTTACAATCCAAAAAGGGACAACCAGCCTTATTCAACTAAAAATATGTTGGTTCTCCCTTACCATGAAAACTTGGTTGATATGCCTTCTCTTCTTAAGACTTTTAATATTAAAGTTGTATTCAAAAATCTTGATACAGTAAAAAAAACTTTTGATAAAGAATTCCCCCCAAAATGCTGATGGATGTGTCTATAAGATTCCTTGTAAAATTTGCGATAAACTGGTAAAAATCTCGAACTAAGATTAAAACACCATAAATATAGCATTAGAACTGGACAAGATTTTAATGCTCTATTTGTTCATGTAAAAGATTTTAACCATCCAATTGATTTTCAAAAAGTTGAGAAAGTAGAATCAAGCAAGTTCATGGTCGACAGGAATATAATTGAATCTTGTTTCATAAAAAGCAGTTTTGACAATAATATGAATATTTCCTTTGGATTATATAAATTAGATCCATTTATAATTAATAGAATTTGGGAAGAATTTAATAATACACTGGACAAATAATAATTTTAAAAATTTTCCTGGGTAGGATAGTTTGTTGGTGGTTGTGCAAAGGACCTGTCCAGTTGGGCCGGCGCGCGTCAGGTGTTTAACCGTTGTGGGATCTGATAGTGAGAAGTTGGCCAGACCCCTTATATACCTTCCTTGGATGCTTTACTTTCATAGTTCCTTGATAATGTGCGTAGTCACGAAAGCCCTTGAAATTTCTCTATTCTTTCAGAGTGGTTGTTTTGCATATATATTGTGAATTAGATTAGTCCATTTCAGACCCCCAAACATACATGTACAAACGCACTTACGTAAATACACTTACATAATTGGTCACATTGGGAGCTGATCGTAAAGCGGGGGTCCACTGTATGTATATGCACACACACACACACACACACACACACACACACACACACACACACACACACATATATATATATATATATATATATATATATATATATATATATATATATATATATATATATATATATATATATATATATATATATATATACAGTGGACTCTCAAGTTTTGGCAGCCTTGACTTTCGTGAAATTCGACCTTCGGCGAGTTTTTTTGGCAAAATTTGGCCTCGAGTTTCGTGATTAAACTTGTGTTTTGGCGACCGTCCGGTACCCGTCAGCCCGTCATCGTGCAAACGAAGCCAGTCTCCCACGCCATTCACACGTGATCATCACCCCGCAGGTTCATGCAATACATTTCATAATAATCCATTGTTTTTTTGTGCTTGCAACTGCTAAATAAGTCATCATGGACCCAAGGAAAGCTAGTGCAAGCCCTTTGGTAAATAAACTGAGAAACACAATCCAGCGGGATTTTGAAGGGTTTGTGGCAGACCCTGTCCTTGCCGACCCTCTACCTGTTGTGGAAGGTGTTGTGGCATTGGGCAAGTCCACGGGGTCGGAGGTGAGTGACGGGGATGTGGAAGAGTTGGTGGAGGACCACAGGGAAGAGCTAACCACTGACGAACTGCAAGAGCTTCAACTGGAACACCATCAGACCACAGCCAAGGAACTTGCTTCAGAGGAGGAGGAAAAGAGAGCGGAGGAGGAAAAGAGAGAGTGAAGGAGGTTCCTTCTTCAGTGATTAAGGACATGTCTGGAATGTGGAATGAGTTGCAAAGTTTTGTTGAAAAGTATTACCCTGACCAAGCTGAAACAAGCCATATCTGCAACATGTACGATGACAGTGTTGTGTTCCACTTCAGGGAAATCTTAAAGAAACGCCAGAAAAAGACCTCTCTGGACAGATATTTTGTGTGACAGGGGTCCAGTGACTCTCAAGTTGTTCATAGTGGCATTAAAAGAAGAAGGGAAGTAACCCAGATAAGGACTTGCTAATGGAAGGAGATTCTCCTTCCAAACAATAGTGTACACCTTCCTCCTATCCCCTCCTCCCATCTTCCATCCACCCAGAAGTCTTCAGTAAAGGTAAGTGTAATGCTATTATTATTTTTTATATGCATGTACTTGATTTCTCATTGATTTCAGTATATAAATCTTTATTTAATTTGAAAAAGCAAATTATTTTAAAATTTTTGGGTGTCTGGATCGGATTAATTTAATTTCCATTATTTCTTATGGGGAAAATGGTTTTTAGTTTCGTGAATTTCGACTTTCGGCAGCCTCTCTGGAACGGATTAATCACGAAATTCGGGGGTCCACTGTATATATATATATATATATATATATATATATATATATATATATATATATATATATATATATATATATATATATATATATATATACATATTATATATATATATATATATATATATATATATATATATATATAATTATATATATATATATATATATATATATATATATATTATATATTTTATTTATTTATTATCACACCGGCCGATTCCCACCAAGGCAGGGTGGCCCGAAAAAGAAAAACTTTCACCATCATTCACTCCATCACTGTCTTGCCAGAAGGGTGCTTTACACTACAGTTTTTAAAACTGCAACATTAACACCCCTCCTTCAGAGTGCAGGCACTGTACTTCCCATCTCCAGAACTCAAGTCCGGCCTGCCGGTTTCCCTGAATCCCTTCATAAATGTTACTTTGCTCACACTCCAACAGCACGTCAAGTATTAAAAACCATTTGTCTCCATTCACTCCTATCAAACACGCTCACGCATGCCTGCTGGAAGTCCAAGCCCCTCGCACACAAAACCTCCTTTACCCCCTCCCTCCAACCCTTCCTAGGCCGACCCCTACCCCGCCTTCCTTCCACTACAGACTGATACACTCTTGAAGTCATTCTGTTTCGCTCCATTCTCTCTACATGTCCGAACCACCTCAACAACCCTTCCTCAGCCCTCTGGACAACAGTTTTGGTAATCCCACACCTCCTCCTAACTTCCAAACTACGAATTCTCTGCATTATATTCACACCACACATTGCCCTCAGACATGACATCTCCACTGCCTCCAGCCTTCTCCTCGCTGCAACATTCATCACCCACGCTTCACACCCATATAAGAGCGTTGGTAAAACTATACTCTCATACATTCCCCTCTTTGCCTCCAAGGACAAAGTTCTTTGTCTCCACAGACTCCTAAGTGCACCACTCACTCTTTTTCCCTCATCAATTCTATGATTCACCTCATCTTTCATAGACCCATCCGCTGACACGTCCACTCCCAAATATCTGAATACGTTCACCTCCTCCATACTCTCTCCCTCCAATCTGATATTCAATCTTTCATCACCTAATCTTTTTGTTATCCTCATAACCTTACTCTTTCCTGTATTCACCTTTAATTTTCTTCTTTTGCACACCCTACCAAATTCATCCACCAATCTCTGCAACTTCTCTTCAGAATCTCCCAAGAGCACAGTGTCATCAGCAAAGAGCAGCTGTGACAACTCCCACTTTGTGTGTGATTCTTTATCTTTTAACTCCACGCCTCTTGCCAAGACCCTCGCATTTACTTCTCTTACAACCCCATCTATAAATATATTAAACAACCACGGTGACATCACACATCCTTGTCTAAGGCCTACTTTTACTGGGAAAAAATTTCCCTCTTTCCTACATACTCTAACTTGAGCCTCACTATCCTCGTAAAAACTCTTCACTGCTTTCAGTAACCTACCTCCTACACCATACACTTGCAACATCTGCCACATTGCCCCCCTATCCACCCTGTCATACGCCTTTTCCAAATCCATAAATGCCACAAAGACCTCTTTAGCCTTATCTAAATACTGTTCACTTATATGTTTCACTGTAAACACCTGGTCCACACACCCCCTACCTTTCCTAAAGCCTCCTTGTTCATCTGCTATCCTATTCTCCGTCTTACTCTTAATTCTTTCAATTATAACTCAACCATACACTTTACCAGGTACACTCAACAGACTTATCCCCCTATAATTTTTGCACTCTCTTTTATCCCCTTTGCCTTTATACAAAGGAACTATGCATGCTCTCTGCCAATCCCTAGGTACCTTACCCTCTTCCATACATTTATTAAATAATTGCACCAACCACTCCAAAACTATATCCCCACCTGCTTTTAACATTTCTATCTTTATCCCATCAATCCCGGCTGCCTTACCCCCTTTCATTTTACCTACTGCCTCACGAACTTCCCCCACACTCACAACTGGCTCTTCCTCACTCCTACAAGATGTTATTCCTCCTTGCCCTATACACGAAATCACAGCTTCCCTATCTTCATCAACATTTAACAATTCCTCAAAATATTCCTTCCATCTTCCCAATACCTCTAACTCTCCATTTAATAACTCTCCTCTCCTATTTTTAACTGACAAATCAATTTGTTCTCTAGGCTTTCTTAACTTGTTAATCTCACTCCAAAACTTTTTCTTATTTTCAACAAAATTTGTTGATAACATCTCACCCACTCTCTCATTTGCTCTCTTTTTACATTGCTTCACCACTCTCTTAACCTCTCTCTTTTTCTCCATATACTCTTCCCTCCTTGCATCACTTCTACTTTGTAAAAACTTCTCATATGCTAACTTTTTCTCCCTTACTACTCTCTTTACATCATCATTCCACCAATCGCTCCTCTTCCCTCCTGCACCCACTTTCCTGTAACCACAAACTTCTGCTGAACACTCTAACACTACATTTTTAAACCTACCCCATACCTCTTCGACCCCATTGCCTATGCTCTCATTAGCCCATCTATCCTCCAATAGCTGTTTATATCTTACCCTAACTGCCTCCTCTTTTAGTTTATAAACCTTCACCTCTCTCTTCCCTGATGCCTTCCTATCCCCTCCTCCCATCTTCCATCCACCCAGAAGTCTTCAGTAAAGGTAAGTGTAATGCTATTATTATTTTTTATATGCATGTACTTTGATTTCTCATTGATTTCAGTATATAAATCTTTATTTAATTTGAAAAAGCAAATTATTTTAAAATTTTTGGGTGGTCTGGATCGGATTAATTTAATTTCCATTATTTCTTATGGGGGAAAATGGTTTTTAGTTTCGTGAATTTCGACTTTCGGCAGCCTCTCTGGAACGGATTTAATCACGAAATTCGGGGGGTCCACTGTATATATATATATATATATATATATATATATATATATACTGTATATATATATATATATATATATATATATATATATATATATATATATTATATATATATATATATATATATATATATATATATATATATATGTATATATATATATATATATATATATATATATATATATATATATATATATATATATATATATATATATATATATATATATATATATATACCATGCCAAAACGACATGGGTTCGAATCCTCGGCTAGTCGCAGTGTTGTTATTGATATATATGTATATTAAGCAAATATCGCAAACCAAGCGACACAGGATGCAAAACAACCACGGGGGGAGTAGAATGATAGCTCTAGGCCTTTCATGATTCAATCAACACATCAGGAGCTTGCAAAATTACAGAAAAGAGAAGGGTGTCCAGCAAATAACGTTCCCAGAGGACCGTCTTTACTGGAGTGAGGGAGGGAGAAAGGAGAGGTTAACGGGAGTAACCAGGCACCAACAGTTCTCATAGCCAGAGATATGAATGTTATAGAATTAGAAAAAATCCCACAAGTATTGATATTGTAATAGCCTAAACGAAAGGAAATTAAGGGGCAATACTCATAAATTCAGTCATATTCCGCTTTGACATCAATAATGTTAAATATATAGCCAGTGTTATAGAAATCACTGGCCCTTATATCCTCCCCGCCTGGGACAACAGGAAAGCCAGACAAAGATATTTATCGTACATTAATCCCACATTATTAAGTAGTACCATGAAATGAAGAAAGATCCTAGGATTCATCTTACGACAGCTGACAGCAAATGCGTTTGTTATTATGGACACGGTAAATGATTGCGGTAAAATGAACACATTGAAAGACAAGGATACTTATGTACCCCTTAATAAGAACCCTTTGGACCAGGTTAACAGTTAATTTAATTAAAACTTAGACCCTTTCTGGGAAGTAATGAGGAATTAATTAAATAGTTTGCGGCGAGATCTCAGACACTCCTTTCATGTACGGTTTGATTAGAATCCATAAGCCCGGTTTCCCAGCTAGACCTATAATTAGCTCGGTAGAATCGGCATCATATGCCTTGTCAAAATGGTTGGTACAAATACTGACTGTTGATCTCATCGACAAATTGCAAAATGTCACCATGTCTAATGATTTTACACTTGTTAGCTTTGATGTCACTGCGATGTTCACGAGAGTACCTGTTCCTGACTTGCTATCTTATTTGGAAGAAGAATTAGATGTTCTATTTGCCATATAATTAAAATACCATTAGTTAATTGATTAAGCTTTGTGTAGTTGATTGCAAGTTTGAGTTTGAGGGGAATTACTGTGCCAAAAAGCAGAGAATGGCGATAGGTATTATGTTGTCCCCCTTATTGAGGAATCTGTATATGGAATTTTTTGAGGCTAGACTGTTGAGCCATGTAGAGCTAAATGGTTCAGATATATTCATGACATCTTGTGTCTTCGGCCAAATGATATGGCCCTTGATACATTTTTTACCAAAACTTAACACTTTAGTCCCGTCTATTAAATTCACCGTGGAGAAAGAGGTGGAAAGTTTAAGTTTACAGTATATAGGAATGCCATCAATGTGTGCTCAAACATTCACTATTATTCCAACCATGAGACTATAGTCAAAAAGAGTGTATTTCTTAGTATGTTTTTGAGAGCCTATAGAGTGTGCAGTCTGGAGTTCTTAGATGATGAAATTAGGAAAATATTTGACATTGACATGAATCTGCGATATCCTAAGATGTTTATGGAATCTGCTTTGCTGGCAGCTAAGAAAACTTATTATAGGACAGAACCTAGGATAACACCTCAGACCAAGAATGTGCTGGTCCTCCTTCATAACGAGAATTTATCTATCCTGCCGAAGGCTCTTAGAAGATTTAATATACAAATAGTATTCAAAAATTCTGTTAGAAGCATCCTGATAAAGAATGCACCCCAACAGCGTGTCGGTGGTGTCTACAGAGTTGGTTGCAATGGTTGCAGTCTCTCCTATTTGGGACAGACTGGAAAATCATTGCAGGTGAGAATGTCCCAGCACCGTTATTCTATACGTATAGCACAGGAGTCGAACGTGATTTTCAACCATATTAGAGCTTGTAATAACCCAGCAAATTGGCGTGAAGCAAGAGTCACCTTCCTTTGTTCCTCTTGGCTTGAAAGGAAAATTGTAGAATCGGCAATCAAGCATGATAGGCAGTCATTATAAAATATCAGTGATGAGCTGTTCAAATTAGATGCGTTTATTAGTTGAGGCAATACTACACAATTTAAAATTGGGCAATTATACGAATGCATCAGTCTTAAATGGAGGGTCACACCGAGGAATCAGGACCAATATTTTTGTTTTCCTGTAGTTTCTGAAGGTTCAACCAGAGTTTACCTCAGCTTTCCTGTTATTACAAATGTCTCTACCCTTTCAATGAGTTCATTTTAATGAGCCCCATTTCCTTTGTATGGTGCCGTTTTCTCTTGTAATTTAAAGGGACACCTTGTCCCAGGCGGGAGGATATAAGTGCCAGTGATTTCTATATCACTGACAATATATTTATATATTTAACATTATTGATGTCATAGCGGAATATGACCGAATATTTTATTAATGCCAAGTTAATTTTATTCCGTTAACACTATTACAATATCAATGCTTGTGGGATTTTTTCTAATATTCATCTCTTCGACTATGGGTGCTGTGGGTGCCTGGTCACTTCTGGTACCCTCTACTTCTCCCTTTCTCACTCCAGTAAAGACAGTCCTCTGGGAACATTATCTGCTGGACACCCTCCTCTTTTCTGATCCTCTAGTGACAGGTTCAGTGCCTTCTTAAAGATTGACCTCAGGTGTGCGTCATATTCGTCGAGTGTTGGGTTGTCAAAAGAGGGTGCACACCTCAGGAAGTAAGGGAGTCTTGGAATAGTAAGGCACCTTGTGAGGAGATACAGAGCATCATGGGCATCAAGATTGCTTATTCTCTTCTCCATTCTCATCAGGTCATTCAATTTGTCCTTGAGGACTGTGTCGATGGCCTGGTGACCCAGCGGTGCTCCCAAGAGGGTACTGTTGGACAGAGTGGTAGTAGAGACTTCCGGGAGGATTCTTCGCACAGCATTGATTATTTCCTGGTTTGCCATGATGATTTTACACTTGGAGGGATTGAGGATGAGTCCCAAGTCTTCGCCCTGTGTTTTCACCAGTTGTAGGTCCCCTACCAGGGACTCTTCAGTACCTGCCAGAGTGCCTTCATCCAGGTACCAGATGTTGAGCTCGCTGCATAGGCCAAGCAGAAGAGAAGTGGAGCTATTGGGTCACCCTGCTGAGCACCTTCTGATGAGAGAATTTCATGTTCTACAAACAAAAGAATTGAGGGTTTGCTGTAGCCGGCTGAAATGAAGGGAAAAAGACTGGGGAACCGATCCCGAACAGCTGGCAAGACAGCATCTCTCTTCACAATGTTAAAGGCATTTCTAAAATCAAGTTTGACTACGGCCTTGTCTTCTGGAAGGACCCTGATGTAGGCCCTTGCCGCATGTCCTGCAGCTTCACTACCTTGAGAGACCCCAAAGGCCAGTTGGTGTGGCTGGAGTGAACTGGCAGCTTCTAGGCAAATGTTTCTTACTGCTGCTTTGGCAACGAGACTGGGAAGAGTGTTTCCAACTGCAATGGGTCTGATTCCCCCATACTTCTTTTTCAATGCACATAGTGAGGCTCCAAAAAAGAAAGGTTTAATTTCTTCTGGGATTAGCCCAGCCAGGCAGTTGTTGACGAAAGTTGTTAACTCGGTGAGAAGAATTGATGCAGATGCACTTAGTACTGGATTTACGATCTCTTTGAAGTGCTGAGGTCGAATTCCAGTGTAACTTATTGCAGATCCTGCTGGAAATGACACAATCGCCTTATAGACTTCCGATTCTGGCAAAATTAATTGTTCAGTGATGGGGTCTTCCTCAGGGTTGCTGTTGATGGCTATGGTGTCCCTGGTTGGATGATTGTCTCTTAGTGCTTGGGCCGTGGTCTCATCTATGGGGGCTACAGTGTCGTCACTTGTAATTATTCGGATTGCTCCCACTGTGCTACCTTCTTCGATTTTTTTGCTAACCTGTGCACAGATTTTCTCGTATTCAGTGGGACTTTTCTTGGGTCTACCTCTGTGATTCCTGCGATGATGGGGCCGAGGGACACAATTATCCGTTCTTGGGTAGTTGCGCACTGCCTTGTTAACTGATGTGGTTAGCCTCGTCTCTCAGGAACTGCAAGACAGACATTGCCGAACAGGATCAGGTTGCGCCATGCTTGGATGGTGCCTCGGGCTTCTAAGTTGGTGGAACCTTCATTCACCTGCTTAAGAAGGTCCGTGAATTTCCCTGCTGCATATCGGCGAGCCGCTTTAGAGATGTGGGATAGGGTACTGCTAGCAGTGGATTTGAATGCCAACAGAAGGTTATTGCAAGTGAGGAGGTTGCCATTGGAATTGTCATCTGCCTGTGGAGGCTGTGGGCTGCTCTCTGCTGGGGGCATATGTGATCCTGCACACCCATTGTGTGCACGAATGCGGCTATCCCTGTTGTGTGCTCGAAACTCTCCATACACCTGATATGTGCCTCTTCTTTCATTGTTGGGTGCACTGTTTCCCTGGCTTTGTGGCTGGCTGGCTTCATCATCTGCCATATCTCAAACTGTGTGGTAAGCCCAGGCTTAAGGCAAAATGGCGCATGGCACATACCGCATGTAGTTCATGGTGGTGGTGGGGTGAGGAGAGGGGTCTCCCGCCCTTGTGGTGGGCGGTGGAGGGAAGGGAGGAGTGGAAGATGTGTGATGTGATAGAGTAGGGCACTCACTCTATCGCAGGACAAGTCACTATACACCACAATGCTCTGTGCACCTGTTACTGTACACCACTATGCTCTGTGCACAGCCCCCACTATAAATGACACACCGCTATACACTACACATGCTACACGCATATTATGCACATACTACGCACTACACACTATATACACTATACACACGGTGAACAAATACTCCATTGCTGTAACACGAGCACACGGTGTATGCGCGCCTATTTGGGGAAGGGGGAAAGGGGGGAGACACAGTTTTACCCCTCAACCTCCGCCTCCTCCTCCTCCATGAGGCCTCTCCTCACCGACATCTCCTACCCATGGCGACCATTATGTTCCCTCACTGAATTCACATACACAACACTTTTCTTGATTCTGAAGGAAGAGACGAAATGCAGAGTCTTCTGGTCCTTTCCCACATGAGCAGCAGATAATCACACACCAGCCTGTTGATGATAATCCTGGTAGGTGTTCTTGACTGGACGATATTGTGCCAAAAATACAGAGCAGGATGCCCACAGCTTCTCTCTGGCAGAGGTGCCAGATATATATATATATATATATATATATATATATATATATATATATATATATATATATATATATATATATATATATATATATATATATATATATGTCGTGCCGAATAGGCAGAACTTGCAATCTTGGCTTAAATAGCAACGTTCATCTTGCCATATAGGACAAGCGAAAATTTGTGTATGCCATAATTTGGGCCAAAATCATTCTGAATCTAAGGAAAAAAAATATATTTCACTGTCCTTTTTTAGTATTAAATTATTGTAAACAAATCTAAAATATATTTAGTTGGGTTAGGCTAAAATAAATTGTTCTTGTTATAATAAGGTTAGGTAAGTTTTCTAAGTTCCTTTTGGTGCAAAAATAAAAATTTTTACATTAACATTAATCAAAAAAATATATCTTTAAACTTATAAGAGAAAATTTTAGAAAGGATTTAATTTTAAATGAGTTCTTGTTAATTGACCAGTTTTACATATTCGGCACGACATATATATATATATATATATATATATATATATATATATATATATATATATATATATATATATATATATATGTATATATGTCGTGCCGAATAGGCACAACTTGCGATCATGGCTTAAATACCTACGCTCATCTTGCCATATAGGACAAGTGAAAATTTGTGTATTGAATAATTTCGCCAAAATCATATTGAACCTAACGAAAAAAATATATTTCACTGTGTTTGTTTAGTATTAAATTATTGTAAACAAATCTAAAATATATATAGTTGGGTTAGGCTAAAATAAATTGTTTTTGTTATAATAAGGTTAGGTAAGTTTTTGTGAAGGCTTAGTCAGCCCTGTAACAACTTCAGTCAGTATTACTAAGGATGGCTCCTCCTCAGGAAAATTAAAATAAAAACTGACAAACATAAACACTTTATTATTTAGAAAATATAAAATATAAAACACTTAAATATGAAGTATTAATCCTACATTAAAGAAAATTAAAAATTAAAAATATAAATGATAACTGAATTCAACGCTAATATAAATGTATGTAAAACGTGGGTGTCTGGTGTTGGTGACACTGCGTGTTGTTGAAATCGTAGCCGTTGCTGATGATGGGGGGGGGTCGCAGGTGTTGTTGACAACCCACCTGCTCGTTCTTCACAGATTTTCTAGCTTTCAATAATCCTTCCAGATGACAGGAAAGCAGGTTTTCTCCCCTGCAATGATGAGGGGTTATATCCTGCTACTTGCATACACAAACAGGTAAGTGGATCAAAATTCGGGACATCTCAGAACGTTAGTCTGACTCCTTCAATTCTACTCGTTGATTGGCAGGTGACCCTCTCTGTCATCCAAGCTGGAAAGATAGACAGGTTACCCACTGCTTAAGAAATCACTCTCCATGATAAGTACAATACCTAAAAGATGTGGTGATTATTACAACAGTCAACTTAGAGCAAGACTGAAAGGACTAAGTTTATTATTGGTCAAAAGTGAAGCTTTCAACCAATAAATCCACTAGAATACAAGGCAGGTATGTACTTACAGTAGTGCTGGGAGCTGTGAGTCTAGTGATTACTGTTTGGACCGGAGCCCCACACGTCATCTTTCGGGGGGGGGGAAGAGGGAGGGTGAGGGATAGCAGGAGCTAGACTGACCCTACCTTAACAAGCAGCCGGCAATCAAACTATCACTTTCGGGGTGGGGGAAAAAAAAAGGGGGGGAATAGCAGGAGCTAGACTTGCCTTACCTTAAAAGTTTCTAGGTATATCAAAGGTTTGTGGTCCGTTTCTAAAATGAATTCTTTTCCCAGCAAATAAAATTTAAGTTTGGAGATACCCCACACAAGGGCTAAACATTCCTTTTCTATTGTGGAGTATCTCGTTTCTGCGGGAAGGAGTTTCCAGCTTAGGAAGCATACAGGGAAGGGAGTACCATCATAGTATTGTAGTAACACCGCACCTAAGCCAGTATTGGAGGCATCAGTTCTTAAGCAAAATGTTTTATTAATATCTGGAATCTTAAGTATAGGGTCTTTCCAAAAGATACTTTTAATCTCATTAAACTTTTCCCGAGCTGCGTTGGAAAGTTCAAGAGGTTCCTTCACAGACTTTTTAAGGAAGTCGGATAAGATGCCTGTAAGATCAGTAAGGTTCGGGATTACCATGCATAAAAATTTACAGAACCAAGAAAGCTACGCATGAGCTTCTTGGTTTTGGGGAATTTAAATTCTAATAAAGCTTTGATCTTACTGGGGAGAGGCTGCAGAGAGTTATTAGAAAGTATCAGTCCAAGATATCTAATCTTGTTATACCCAAGGAAGCATTTCTTCGGCTTGGCAGTGAGGCCATATGAGTGTAACCTACGAAAAACTGATGTTAATGTTTGGATATGATCGCCCCACGTGGATGTCATTACATAAATGTTATCAAAATAAACTGAAACATTTGGCATATTACCCAAGACCTTTCTCATCAGTCTCACGTAGGTAGCACAGGCAGTTACCAAACCGAAGGGCATAGTTCTATATTGCATCAGTCCTTGGTGTGTAGGAAAAGCGGTGTACTGCTTAGAAGAAGGATCTAACATTACTTGATGATATGCCTGCACAATATCAATCTCTGAAAAGAAGGAAGCGTAATAAAATTTGTGTAGATCGCTATCTATTAAGGGCATAGGCTCAGCATCCCACCGAGTTATAGCATTAAGGCCTCTGAAGTCAATAGCAAATCTATATGAATTATCCTCCAACTTAACCATGACTACTGGTGAGCAACATGCAGATACTGAAGTTTCAATGATCTTTTGCTTTAATAATTTGTCTACCTCTCGGTCAAATGTATCCCTAAGGTGAACTGGAACTGGGTATAATTTTCGTTTGATAGGATTGTCCGTCACTAAGTCAATCTTATGGACTACCGTGGAGGTAACACCTGGAATATCAGTAAAGACGTCTGAAAAGTTACTCGCACATTGAAGTAATTCATGTCTCTTATGGTCATCCAAAGTCATGTAGTTCTTCATCATAGTCTAAGTTAGAGGTATCAATTACACACACCTTACATTCTTCAGTTGTCTTATCAAGTTCGAGTGGAAAAACTAAGTCAAAGTTATTAAAACAGTTGACCGAATTTCTGCGGTAATATTTCTTAAGGATGTTGATATGATAAAGCTTAAGTTTCCCCTTGACTTCTATGAGGTAGTCAACTTTCCCTCAAATTTTTACTCCTTTATATGGACCTTTCCATGCTACTAATAATTTGACTTGATAGGCAAAAGTACCAGAACTTCATCCCCTACTTTAAAACTTCTCCTCTGACTTTTGGAATCAAAATAGGTTTTGTACTGGTCTATTGACAAGCTTAGGTTTTTCGAAACTATGTCATAGGTCTCCTCAAGTTTGGATCTAAGGTCAAAGAGAAACTGGTAAGAAGACTGAACCTCAGCACTCACCTCCTCATTAGTCCATAAGTCATGAAGGATGGACAATGGGCCTCTGGCCTGTCTACCATAGAGAAGTTCAAAAGGTGAAAACCCCAAAGAGTCACTCGGAACTTCCCTCATGGCAAACAAAGCACAGGGTAGGTAACGATGCCACTCCTTAGGTTTAAGGGAGCAAAGTTTCCTTAAAATGGACTTGAGAATCAAATGCTGGAGCTCAATCCTCCCATTACAGCTGGGATGATAGGGTGTTGTGAAGATAGGCTTCACTCCCAGAAGTTGGTATAGATGTTGCATTAAGTCAGATGTGAATTGTGTCCCACGGTCAGACAAAATTTCTCTAGGGATGCCCACTCTGGAGAAGATGGATAAAAGGGCTTCAGCCACCTCTGTAGTAGTTATGGTCTTTAAGGGTATGGCTTCAGGGAAACTTGAAGCATAATCAACTGATGTTAATATATATCTATGTCCCCCAGATGAAAGTGGAGATAAAGGACCAACGATGTCAATAGCTACTCTTTCAAACGGTACCGTAAAGATAGGCATTTTGACCATAGGTACTCGCCTGGAACCTCGGGAGGATGACAGTTGGCAAACTTTACACGATCTACAATAGGTAGTGACATCTGAGGACATTTTTGGCCAAAAATAGGTTTCCCTAATTTTATTTAAGGTTTTACGATGCGGGAAATGTCCTGCCACTGGCAGGTCATGGAATAGTCTCTCATCTGAATTTAATTTGAATACTGACTTGTACAAGATACCTTTTATATATTCAAATTTATATGAAAAGTTTTTCCTTTGGATAACTTGATTTTGTTTAGCGGCACTATGGCAATTCTTAAGAGAAGGGCAATTACGTTGTAAATTGACAAAGGAGTCCTTCGATACTTCTAAAGGCTTAAAGTCAGGGAAAATCAAAGGATGGACAGTAGGAGAAGCCTGGGCTTTGGTCTGAGCCCTAGGCAAGACATTTATTATATCGGAGGTGATATCTTTACTCTCATCTAACAAGTGAACCGGTGATCCTACTACCTCGCTTTCGAGAGTAGCATCAATGGTTTTTAATCCCACATGAATCTTACGAGACATTGTCTCATCTGAACTTTCGAGGGGCTTCTCTGACTCTACAGGAAGAGGATCTGAAACACTTATGTCCATCTTTGGTGATGAAAGGTCAACCTCAGAAGGAAGAATGGCACCTTTAACATTACCTATTAGCACGGAGCAAGAAGTGATGGGAGCTAGTACGGCTTCAGACCAACCTGTGAACCATTTAGACCTAATGTAACAACGGATGGTAGGAAAAGTATCTGTACGGCCCAAGTAGTCTGAAAGTATAGCAGGGGAATGAGTTTCTTTAAGGTTAGGGAACAGCTTATCAGAAATGACTATACATGTGCATCCAGTGTCTCGTAAAATGGTAGATACATTAAGTCCATTAACTGTTCCTGAACAGAAGGGTGCTTGGTCATTACAGTCTTTAAGACATCTTCCAACTTTTTGGACCTTCTTAGAAGGACAATCTGGACGTTTATGTCCCCTAACACCACACAAATGACAAACAGGAATAAAACAAGTCATTTTACTTTCCACTAGAGGCTTTGATTTCTTAAGGTCTGATGAACCCTTGCCCTTAGGATTCGATCCCTTTAGGTCTTTATAGGAATTGTGAGCCTCAGCATACAGGTCAGCAGCCTCAGCAACTTCCTCAGGTTTAATCAGGTTACGTTCTCTAATGAATGTTCGCGTCTGGTGAGGAAGAGCTGTCAGGAACTGGTCAACAACCATGAAGTCTCTAAGAGATTCATAACTGTGATCAATTCCTGAACTCTCTATCCAAAAGTCGAACAAACGAAAGAGTGTTACCTGTAACTGCTGAAAGTTCTGGCCAGGCTGTAAGGTGGCATACCTGAAATCTTTCCTGTAAGAATTAGTGGTTTTTTGATATGCTTTAAGGATTGCTTTCTTCAGTAGGTTATAATTACATATAATATCCTTCGACAAAGTTGCATAGATATTGAAAGCGGTACCAGAAAATAACATTCCTAACCTGGTAGCCCAGGTGTCAGCAGGCCATTCACAGAGGGTAGCGGTATTTTCAAACCTGATAATGTATGAAGTTATGTCTTCCCCCTCTGTGAAAGGAGGTAAATTAGTTGTTGGAATATTTGCACTAGCTGCATGATGTTCAAGTACTCCTTCCTCTAATTGTTGTTGTGTCAAAGTTAACTTTTTATTCTCTAATTCAAGGCGAGATTTTTCGAGCTCGCGATCTTTTTCTCTCTCTCTATTAACTCAAGTTGTCTAGCTTTTTCCTCACGTTCTCTAGTTTTTTCCTCAACTTCTCTATCCTTGGCTCTTTCCTCAAGCTCTCTTAATTTAACCAGTTCCTCACGTATCTAAGCTTGTTCCTCACGTATTTTAGCTTGTTCCTCACGTTCTCTAGCTCTTTCTTCATGATCAAGTCTATCACTCTCCTTTTTGTCTTCTCTTTCTCTTTCTAACTGTCTTTCTTGGATTTCTCTCTCAGTTCTCTCTCTCTCCTTTTTCTCCTGTCTTTCAAGGTTCTCTTTCTCCTTTTTCTCTTCCCTTTCGATTCTCTCTCTCTCCTATTCTTCATCTCTTTCCCTTTCTGTCTTTCTTCTCTCTCAATTCTCTCTCTTTCAAGTCTTTCCTGGATCTTAGCACTAATGAAAGATTCTAAATTTTTCCCTGTTATTCCTAACTTACTTCCAGCGTTCATCTAAAACTGGTATTCCTCCATACTTGCAAGAATAACTTAAACTATCAGGGGAAATGAAACGGGTATTAAAGAAAACGGAGGGTTCAATTCCTGCTCCGCTCAAACTGTAAATAAACCAGAGGGCTCGATCCCTACTTCAATTAAACAATGTGTATTAATTAAAACGAAGGGTTCTGTGCTGGCTCCGAGCAAACAGTAAGTAGAATGGAGTCACTTGACCATCCAATCTTCTCATCAACAAATCAAGAGTGTCCTATGACTGTTCCCTTGATATAATAAAGAGCTCAATGAAACAAATTGTCACTGGAAAATCTCGGGTCCCTAGAGTCTAATCCTCCAAAGTGTTTCAAGCTCAAACAAAAATAGACGGCAGAATTAACTAGTATTCCTGCCTTGACTTGACTTACAATAAATAGAGACTATAACAATCAGAGGAATATAATTGAATCTTGTATCATAAAAAAAAGTTTTGACAATAATATGAATATTTCCTTTGGTTTATATAAATTAGATCCATTTATAATTAATAGAATTTGGGAAGAATTTAATAATACATTGGACAAATAATAATTTTTTTAATTTCTTATTTCTTGAGTTGAATAGTTTGTTGGTGGGTTGTGTGAAGGACCTGTCTAGTTCGGCTGGCGGGCCTGCTGTCTTGCCTCAGGTGTTTCTTTGTTGTGGGATCTGATAGTGAGCTATTGGCTACCCCTTTACATACCTTCCTTTGATGCTTCACTTTCATTGTTCCTTGATAATGTGAGTAGTCACGAAAGTGCTGGGAACTTAATTCCTTTCTAAAATTTTCTCTTATACGTTTAAAGATATATTTTTTACATTAATGTTAATGTAAAAATTTATAATTTTGCACCAAAAAGAACTTAGAAAACTTACCTAACCTTATTATAACAAGAACAATTTATTTTAGCCTAACCTAACTAAATATATTTTAGATTTGTTTACACTAATTTAATAATAAACAAACACAGTGAAATATATTTTTTTCGGTAGGTTCAGAATGATTTTGGCGAAATTATTGCATACACAAATTTTCACTTGTCCTATATGGCAAGATGAGGGTTGCTATTTAAGCCAAGATCGCAAGTTCTGCCTATTCGGCACGACATATATATATATATATATATAATATATATATATATATATATATATATATATATATATATATATATATATATATATATATATATATATATATATATATATATATATATGTATATATACATGTATATGTCGTGCCGAATATGTAAAACTGGTCAATTAGCAAGAACTCTTTTAAAAATAAGTTCTTCCTAAAATTTTCTCTGATACGTTTAAATATATATTTTTTCATTAATGTTAATGTAAAATTTTTTTATTTTGCTACAAAAGAATCTTAGAAAACTTACCTAACCTTATTATAACAAGAACAATTTATTTTAGCCTAACACAACTAAATATATTTTAGATTTGTTTACAATAATTTAATACTAAATGAACACAATGAAATATATTTTTTTTCGTTAGGTTCAGAACGATTTTGGCGAAATTATTGCTTACACAAATTTTCGCTTGTTCTATATGGCAAGATGAGCGTTGCTATTTAAGCCAAGATCGCAAGTTCTGCCTATTCGGCACGACATACACACACACACACACACACACACATATATATATATATATATATATATATATATATATATATATATATATATATATATATATATATATATATATATATATATATATAAGTAACAGAATTGGTGTCTGAGGACGTTTGAAGCCTATTCATATTTCCTGAAGCTCAAACTGAAAAGTCAAGAGTCGCAGTTTAATTATTTTTTTCCCTCACAGTTACTAGACTTTTTCGAGTAAATCTTCGACCATGCCTTGATCATATAATTTTTATCGTCACACAAAGAAAGACGCATAGCGACTCAAAAATATCGAATTTTGTTTTTGGGCGGGGGTCAAAGGACGAATCTTCCTTTCCTCTGAAGTGGCGGATAGTCTTAAGTATCTTTTATCTAAATAGACAAAATATTTTTCTTCCGAAAGTAAAATTCCAAACAAAAGGTTAACGAATTTCTCTTGACGAATGTGTACCCCGTTTGCGCACGCACGCACGCACGCACACACACACACACACACACACACACACACACACACACACACACACACACACACACACACACACACACACACATACACAAACACACACACACATATGGAAGACAGCAAATGTAGTCCCAATCTTTAAAAAAGGAGACAGACATGAAGCATTAAACTACAGACCAGTGTCACTGACATGTATAGTATGCAAAAACATGGAGAAGATTATCAGGAGAAGAGTGGTGGAACACCTAGAAAGGAATGATCTCATCAACAGCAGCCAACATGGTTTCAGGGACGGGGAATCCTGTGTCACAAACCTATTGGAGTTCTATGACATGGTGACAGCGGTAAGACAAGAGAGAGAGGGGTGGGTGGATTGCATATTCTTGGACTGCTATTTAAGCCAAGATCGCAAGTTCTGCCTATTAGGCACGACATATATATATATATATATATATATATATATATATATATATATATAT
>NC_091299.1:47115310-47140310 GCF_038502225.1 Cherax quadricarinatus | reverse complement strand
CCATGTTAATCACCTACTGTTGACTACGAGGATCAGCTGCAATTGACTACATGGTAAAAAACACCGTTGACCACATGGATTAGCTACTATTGATCATATGGAACGACTGTTGTTGATAACATGGAACGATTCTGTTGATAACATGGAACGACTGATGTTGATAACATGGAAAAATTGTTGTCGATAACATGAAACGACTGATGTTGATAACATGGAACGACTGCTGTTGGAAACATGGAACGACTGGTGTTGGAAACATGGAACGACTGGTGTTGGAAACATGGAACGACTGCTGTTGATAACATGGAACGACTGGTGTTGGTAACATGGAACGACTGCTGTTGGTAACATGGAACGACTGCTGTTGAAAATATGGAACGACTGCTGTTGAAAATATGGAACGACTGCTGTTGATAACATGGAACGACTGGTGTTGGTAACATGGAACGACTGCTGTTGGTAACATGGAACGACTGCTGTTGAAAATATGGAACGACTGCTGTTGAAAATATGGAACGACTGCTGTTGAAAATATGGAACGACTGCTGTTGATAACATGGAACGACTGCTGTTGAAAATATGGAACGACTGCTGTTGGTAACATAGAACGACTGTTGTTGGTAACATTGAACGACTGTTGTTGGTAACATAGAACGACTGTTGTTGGTAACATAGAACGACTGTTGTTGGTAACATAGAACGACTGTTGTTGGTAACATAGAACGACTGCTGTTGGTAACATAGAACGACTGTTGTTGGTAACATAGAACGACTGTTGTTGGTAACATAGAACGACTGTTGTTGGTAACATAGAACGACTGCTGTTGGTAACATAGAACGACTGTTGTTGGTAACATAGAACGACTGTTGTTGGTAACATAGAACGACTGTTGTTGGTAACATAGAACGACTGTTGTTGGTAACATAGAACGACTGTTGTTGGTAACATAGAACGACTGTTGTTGGTAACATAGAACGACTGTTGTTGGTAACATAGAACGACTGTTGTTGGTAACATAGAACGACTGTTGTTGGTAACATAGAACGACTGTTGTTGGTAACATAGAACGACTGCTGTTGGTAACATAGAACGACTGTTGTTGGTAACATAGAACGACTGTTGTTGGTAACATAGAACGACTGTTGTTGGTAACATAGAACGACTGTTGTTGGTAACATAGAACGACTGTTGTTGGTAACATAGAACGACTGTTGTTGGTAACATAGAACGACTGTTGTTGGTAACATGGAGAAGCAACAGTGCTCTACACACTAACTCCGAGGCTGAGGAACTGATTACCTTATCTTCTGTATATAGTTCTACAGTCTTACAATTAAGTCCTTGAATTTATATTGATTATACCACTGGATGGTGAAACGTCTACAATAAAGATACCCAGATAATTTTCGAAATGGTAGCTAGAGTATTTTCATACCTGGTTCCTACAGCGATCTTTAGAGTCTTTAGATAGACTACAGGTTCACTTAACATATTATATTGTTGTTAATATTACCTTTTTCACGTTTAAGTAAATATGCTGTATGCAAAGAACAAAAAAAGCTCAATATTATGGCTGGAATAATAGAAAGATGACCTGTACGTAGAACACTGAAAGTTAAGACGACGTTTGAGTCCAACCTGGAGCATTACGGGGACGCTAGAAGTTAGTTAGCTCGCTCAGCGCGAACGATACAAAATATTCGAAAAAAGTTCACAAATTGAGTTAATCATATAGAAAAATAGATTAACTCTCTGGCAACACACTGGTACAAGAATCATTGTTCTACGACATTCCTACAAGGAATTATAGTCATTTAAAACACCTAGGGTGACGTCACCACCCGCGGCAGGTCTGCTCACCTGTCGTCAATTTTCATGTTTTTTTCCGATTTTTTTCGTGTACTTATTGTACTATTCTTTCTAATATAATAATTGACGATTTGACATCATAAAAAAGTGGGCGGAACGTATACATAGACTTACAGCCAATCAGGAACCTAGAACGCTGAAACTTTTGACGACGTTTGAGTAAAACCTGGAGCATTAACCAGGCGTACAGAGAAGCAAGGAGGAGAGGAAGCTAGAATATATACAAAGGGGCAGGGAGGGGAACAGCAGTGGAAGGACAGGAGAAGAGAGTGGTAGAGAGTGGTAGAACAGGACCAGAGAGTGGTAGAACAGGACCAGAGAGTGGTAGAACAGGAGGAGAGAGTGGTAGAACAGGAGGAGAGAGTGGTAGAACAGGAGGAGAGAGTGGTAGAACAGGAGGAGAGAGTGGTAGAACAGGAAGAGAGTGATAGAACAGGACCAGAGAGTGGTAGAACAGGACCAGAGAGTGGTAGAACAGGACCAGAGAGTGGTAGAACAGGGCCAGAGAGTTGTAGAACAGGACCAGAGAGTGGTAGAACAGGACCAGAGAGTGGTAGAACAGGGCCAGAGAGTGGTAGAACAGGACCAGAGAGTGGTAGAACAGGAAGAGAGAGAGTGGTAGAACAGGAGGAGAGAGTGGTAGAACAGCAGGAGAGAGTGGTAGAACAGGAGGAGAGAGTGGTAGAACAGGAAGAGAGTGATAGAACAGGACCAGAGAGTGGTAGAACAGGGCCAGAGAGTGGTAGAACAGGACCAGAGAGTGGTAGAACAGGGCCAGAGAGTGGTAGAACAGGACCAGAGAGTGGTAGAACAGGACCAGAGAGTGGAAGAACAGGGCCAGAGAGTGGTAGAACAGGACCAGAGAGTGGTAGAACAGGGCCAGAGAGTGGTAGAACAGGACCAGAGAGTGGTAGAACAGGACCAGAGAGTGGTAGAACAGGACCAGAGAGTGGTAGAACAGGGCCAGAGAGTGGTAGAACAGGACCAGAGAGTGGTAGAACAGGACCAGAGAGTGGTAGAACAAGACCAGAGAGTGGTAGAACAGGACCAGAGAGTGGTAGAACAGGACCAGAGAGTGGTAGGACAGGGCCAGAGAGTGGTAGAACAGGACCAGAGAGTGGTAGAACAGGACCAGAGAGTGGTAGAACAGGACCAGAGAGTGGTAGAACAGGACCAGAGAGTGGTAGAACAGGGCCAGAGAGTGGTAGAACAGGACCAGAGAGTGGTAGAACAGGACCAGAGAGTGGTAGAACAGGACCAGAGAGTGGTAGAACAGGACCAGAGAGTGGTAGAACAGGGCCAGAGAGTGGTAGAACAGGACCAGAGAGTGGTAGAACACGACCAGAGAGTGGTAGAACAGGGCCAGAGAGTGGTAGAACAGGACCAGAGAGTGGTAGAACAGGACCAGAGAGTGGTAGAACAGGGCCAGAGAGTGGTAGAACAGGACCAGAGAGTGGTAGAACAGGAAGAGAGAGTTGTGCAAGACAGGTATACAATACCAAGAAGATGAAAGTTAAGACACTTGTTCAACATCTGGTTATCTTTATTGTAGACGTTTCACCATCCAGTGCCTTTATCAATACAGATTCTTGGACATAATTAGAAAACAGAAGAACTATATACAAAAGATGAGGTAATCAGTCCCTCAGTCTTGGAGGAGGTGTTTACAACACCATGGTTGTAAACGGTGTTGTAAACACCACCTCCAAGGCTGAGGGACTGATTACCTCATCTTTTGTATATAGTTCTTCTGTTTTATAATTATGTCCAAGAATCTGTATTGATAAAGCCACTGGATGACGAAACGTCTACAATAAAGATAACCAGATTTGCACAAGTGTCTTAACTTTCTTAAGGAAGAGAGAGAGTGGTAGAACAGGAGGTGAGAGTGGTAGAACATGAGAAGAGAGTGGTTGAACAGGAGGAGAGAGTGGTAGAACAGGAAGAGAATGGTAGAACAGGATCAGAGAGTGGTAGAACAGGACCAGAGAGTGGTAGAACAGGACCAGAGAGTGGTAGAATAGGACCAGAGAGTGGTAGAACAGGAAGAGAGAGAGTGGTAGAACAGGAGGAGAGAGTGTGGTAGAACAGGAGGAAAGAGTGGTTGAACAGGAGGAGAGAGTGGTAGAACAGGAAGAGAGTGGTAGAACAGGAGGAGAGAGTGGTAGAACAGTAGAGAGTGGTAGAAAAGGAGGAGAGAGTCGTAGAACACGAGGAGAGTGGTAGAACAAGAAGAGAGAGTGGTTGAACGGGGAGAGAGAGTGGAAGAACAGGAGGAGAGAGAGTGGTAGAAGAGGAGGAGAGAGTGGTAGAAGAGGAGGAGAGAGTTATCGGACGTGGTAACATAAGAGGAGAGAGTAGTAGAACAGGAGAGAGAGTGGTAGTAGAGGAGAGAGTTCTAGAACACGAGGAGAGTGGTAGAATAGGAAGAGAGAGTGGTAGAACAAGGGGAGAGTGGTAGAACAGGGAGAGTTGTAGAACAAGAAGAGATAGTTGAAGAACAGGTGGAGAGAGAGGTAGAACAGTGGGAGAGAGTGGTAGAACAGGAGGTGAGAGTGGTAGAAAAGAAGGAGAGAGTGGTAGAACATGAGAAGAGAGTGGTTGAGCAGGAGGAGAAAGTGGTAGAATAGGAAGAGAGTGGTAGAACAGGACCAGAGAGTGGTAGAACAGGACCAGAGAGTGGTAGAACAGGGCCAGAGAGTGGTAGAACAGGACCAGAGAGTGGTAGAACACGACCAGAGAGTGGTAGAACAGGGCCAGAGAGTGGTAGAACAGGACCAGAGAGTGGTAGAACAGGACCAGAGAGTGGTAGAACAGGGCCAGAGAGTGGTAGAACAGGACCAGAGAGTGGTAGAACAGGAAGAGAGAATTGTGCAAGACAGGTATACAATACCAAGAAGATGAAAGTTAAGACACTTGTGCAAATCTGGTTATCTTTATTGTAGACGTTTCGCCATCCAGTGGCTTTATCAATACAGATTCTTGGACATAATTAGAAAACAGAAGAACTATATACAAAAGATGAGGTAATCAGTCCCTCAGTCTTGGAGGTGGTGTTTACAACACCATGGTTGTAAACGGTGTTGTAAACACCACCTCCAAGACTGAGGGACTGATTACCTCATCTTTTGTATATAGTTCTTCTGTTTTCTGATTATGTCCAAGAATCTGTATTGATAAAGCCACTGGATGGCGAAACGTCTACAATAAAGATAACCAGATTTGCACAAGTGTCTTAACTTTCTTAAGGAAGAGAGAGAGTGGTAGAACAGGAGGTGAGAGTGGTAGAAAAGGAGGAGAGAGTGGTAGAACATGAGAAGAGAGTGGTTGAACAGGAGGAGAGAGTGGTAGAACAGGAAGAGAATGGTAGAACAGGATCAGAGAGTGGTAGAACAGGACCAGAGAGTGGTAGAACAGGACCAGAGAGTGGTAGAATAGGACCAGAGAGTGGTAGAACAGGAAGAGAGAGAGTGGTAGAACAGGAGGAGAGAGTGTGGTAGAACAGGAGGAAAGAGTGGTTGAACAGGAGGAGAGAGTGGTAGAACAGGAAGAGAGTGGTAGAACAGGAGGAGAGAGTGGTAGAACAGTAGAGAGTGGTAGAAAAGGAGGAGAGAGTCGTAGAACACGAGGAGAGTGGTAGAACAAGAAGAGAGAGTGGTTGAACGGGGAGAGAGAGTGGAAGAACAGGAGGAGAGAGAGTGGTAGAAGAGGAGGAGAGAGTGGTAGAAGAGGAGGAGAGAGTTATCGGACGTGGTAACATAAGAGGAGAGAGTAGTAGAACAGGAGAGAGAGTGGTAGTAGAGGAGAGAGTTCTAGAACACGAGGAGAGTGGTAGAATAGGAAGAGAGAGTGGTAGAACAAGGGGAGAGTGGTAGAACAGGGAGAGTTGTAGAACAAGAAGAGATAGTTGAAGAACAGGTGGAGAGAGAGGTAGAACAGTGGGAGAGAGTGGTAGAACAGGAGGTGAGAGTGGTAGAAAAGAAGGAGAGAGTGGTAGAACATGAGAAGAGAGTGGTTGAGCAGGAGGAAAAATTGGTAGAACAGGAAGAGAGTGGTAGAACAGGACCAGAGAGTGGTAGAACAGGACCAGAGAGTGGTAGAACAGGAAGAGAGAGAGTGGTAGAACAGGAGGAGAGAGTGTGGTAGAACAGGAGGAGAGAGTGGAAGAAAACGAGGAGAGAGTGGTAGAACAGGAGAAAAGAGTGGTTGAACAGGAGGAGAGAGTGGTAGAACAGGAAGAGAGTGGTAGAACAGGAGGAGAGAGTGGTAGAACAGGAGGAGAGAGTGGAAGAACAGGAGAGAGTGGTAGAACAGTAGAGGGTGGTAGAAAAGGAGGAGAGAGTGGTAGAACAGTAGAGGGTGGTAGAAAAGGAGGAGAGAGTTGTAGAACACGAGGAGAGTGTTAGAACAAGAAGAGAGAGTGGTTGAACGGGGGGAGAGAGTGGAAGAACAGGAGGAGAGAGAGTGGTAGAAGAGGAGGAGAGAGTGGTAGAAGAGAAGGAGAGAGTTGTCGAACACGAGGACAGTTGTAGAACAGGAAGAGAGAGAGGTAGAACGGGAGGAGAGAGTGGTAGAACAGGAGGAGAGAGAGTGGTAGAACAGAGGAAGGAGTGGTAGAAAAGAAGAAGAGAGTGGTAGAACAAGAGAGAGAATGGTAGAACACAGGGAGAGAGAGTGGTAGAACAGGAGGAGAGAGTGTCAGAACACGAGGAGAGAGTGGTAAGACAAGAGAGAGAGTGGTATAACAGAGGGAGAGAACGTGGTAGAACAGGAGGAGAGAGTCGCAGAACAGGAGGAAAGAGTGGTAACATAAGAGGAGAGAGTAGTAGAACAGGAGGAGAGAGAGTGGTAGTAGAGGAGAGAGTTGTGAGGGAAAAGTTCAATAGATAGGAGTAGAGAGGGAGTATATAGTAACAATAGTTTCATTACCGGCTACTTGTTAAGGTAGGGCAAGTCAAGCTCCTGCTATTCCCGCCTTTTTTCCCCAACCCCGAAAGTGATAGTTTGACTGCCGGCTGCTTGTTAAGGTAGGGTCAGTTTAGCTCCCCCTATCCCTTCCCCTCCTTCTCCCCCCCCCAAAAGGTGACGTGTGGGGCTCCAGTCCAAACAGTAATCACTAGACTCACAGCTCCCAGCACTACTGTAAGTACATGCCTGCCTTGTATTCTAGTGGATTTATTGGTTGAAAGCTTCACTTTTGACCAATAATAAACTTAGTCCTTTCAGTCTTGCTCTAGGCTGACTGTTGTAATAATCACCACATCTTTTAGGAATTGTACTTATCATGGAGAGTGATTTCTTAAGCAGTGGGTAACCTGTCTATCTTTTCAGCTTGGATGACAGAGAGGGTCACCTGCCAATCAACGATCAGTACTGATGGAGATGGACTAACGTCCTGAGACTTCCCCTTTTTGGATTTAATTACCTGTGCACCTGTATGAAGTAGCAGGATATAACCCCTCATCATTGCAGTGGAAAAAAACCTGCTTTCCTATCATCTAGACT
This sequence comes from Cherax quadricarinatus, assembly GCF_038502225.1. NCBI lineage: Eukaryota > Metazoa > Arthropoda > Malacostraca > Decapoda > Parastacidae > Cherax > Cherax quadricarinatus. Next base: position 47,132,935 of record NC_091299.1, on the reverse strand, counting down.
GAGTATTCACGGATAGACTCTGTGAAGAACGAGCCGGTGGGTTGTCATCAACACCTGCGACCCCACCCCCCTATCATCGGCAACGGCTACGATTTCAACAACAAGCAGTGTCACCAACACCAGACACCCCTATATATATTAGCGTTGAATTCAGTTATCATTTATATTTTTCATTTTTCATTTTCTTTAATGTAGGATTAATATTTCATATTCAAGTGTTTTATATTTTCTATGTAATAAAGTGTTTATATTTGTCTGTTATTATTTCTTTTTCTATTCACTAATTTTCCTGAGGAGGAGCCAGCCTTGGTATACTGTCTGAAGTTGTTACAGGGCTGAGTAAGCCTTCACAGTTGTAGAACACGAGGAGAGCAGTAGAACAGGAAGAGAGAGTGGTAGAACAAGGGGAGAGTGGTAGAACAGGGAGAGTGGCAGAACAAGTGGAGATAGTTGAAGAACAGGTGGAGAGAGTGGTAGAACAGTGGGAGAGAGTCGTAGAACAGGAGGGGTTTTAGAACAGGAGGAGAGAGTGGTAAAACAGAAGGAGAGAGTTGTAGAAGAGGAGGAGAGAGTGGTAGAAGAGTAGGAGAGAGTTGTAGCAAACTAGGAGACTGGTAGAACAAGAGGAGAGAATGGTAGAATGGGAGGAGAGTGGCAGAACAGGAGGAAAGAGTGGTAGAACAAGATAAAGTGGTAGAACAGGAGAGAGTTGTAGAAAAGGAGGAGAGAGTGGTAGAACAAGAGGAGTGTGTGGAAAAACAGGGGGAGAGAGTGGTAGAACAGCACAAGAGTGTAGCAGTACATGAGTAGTGAGTAGTAGAACAGGAGGGGAGAGTCGTAGATCAGGTAGAAAGAGGGGTAGAACAAGAGGAGAAGTTGTAGATCAGGAGAAGAGAGTGGTAGAACAAGAGAAGAAGGCGGAAGGACAGGAGACAGTGGTAGAACAAGAGTGGTATGGCAGAGGGAGAGAGAGGTCGAGCAGGGGGTGAGAGTGGTAGAACAGGGGGAGAGACTGGTAGAACAGGAGAAGACAGTGGTAGAACAGGAAGAAAGTGAGGTAGAACAGGTGGAAATAGTAGTAGAACAGAGGGAGAGAGTGGTTGAACAGGAGTAGAGAGTGCTAGAACAAGAGAAGGTGGTAGAACAGGAGAAGAGTGGAAGAAAAGAAGGAGAGAGTGGTAGAACAGGGGGAGAGAGAGAGGTCGAACAGGAGGTGGGAGTGGAAGAACAAAAGAAGACAGTGGTAGAACAGGAGGAAACAGAAGAAGAACAGAGAGAGAGAGTTGTCGAACAGGAGGAAAGAGTTGAAGAACAGGAGGAGTGAGTGGTAGGCAGGGGGTGAGAATGGTAGAACAAAAGGAGAGAATGGTAGAACATGGGGAGAGAGTGGAAGAACAAAAGGAGACAGTGGTAGCACAGGGGAGAGAGAGGTAGAACAGGGGGAGATAATGCTAGAACAAAAGCAGAGAGTTGAAAAAAAGGGGGAACGAGTGGTAGAACAGAAGGAGAAAGTGGAAGAACAGGGAGAGGGAATAGTAGAACAGGAGAGAGTGGTAGAACAGAAGGAGAGTGAGTGGAAGAATAGGGAGAGAGAATGGTAGAGCAGGGGGAGAGAAAGGTAGAAATGGGGAAGATAGTTCTAGAACAGGTGGAGAAAGTGGTAGAACAAGATGAGAGAGGGGTTGAACAGGGGGAGAGAGTGGTAGAACAGGAGGAGTGAGTGGCAGAAAAGGGGAGAGAGTAGTGCAACAGGGGGAAAGAGTGGTAGAACAAGGGGGGAGAGTGGTAGAACAGGAGGAGAGTGTGAAAGAACAGGAGGAGAGAGTGGTTGAACAGGGGGAGAGAGTGGAAGAACAAGAGGAGAGAGTTGTAAAACAGGAGGAGAGAGTAGTAGAGCTGGAGGAGGGAGTGGTAGAACAGGGAGAGAGTGGTAGAACAGGGAGAGAGAAAGGTCGAACAGAGGGGAGAGAGTGGTAGAACAGGTGAAGAAAGTGGTAGAACAAGATGAGAGAGTATTGGAACATGCAGAAATGTGGTAGAGCAGGGGGAGAGAGTAGTAGAACAGGAGGAGAGATTTGAAGAACAGGGAGAGAGAGTGGTAAAACAGCGGGAGAGAGTGGTAGAACATTGGGAGAGAAAGTGGTAGAACAGGAGGACAGAGTGGAAGAACAAGAGGAGAGAGAGGTAGAAGTTGAGAGAGTGGTAGAACAGGAGGTGAGAGTGGTATAACAGGGGGAGAGAGTAGTAGAAATCTAAGAGAGAGTGGAAGAACAAGAGGAGAAAGTGGTGGAACAGGAAGAGAGAGTGTTGGGACAGGTGGAGACAATGGTAGAACAGGAGGAGAAAGTTATGGAACAATACGAGAGAGTGGTAGAACAGGAGGAGAGAGTGGTAGAACAGGAGGAGAGCGTGGTAGAACAGGGGGAAAAAGTGGATGAACAGGGAGAGAGAGTGGTAGAGTAAGGCGGAGAGAGTGGTAGAACTGGAGGAAAGTGTGGTAGAACAGGAGGAAAGAGCAGTAGAACAGGGAGAAAGTGGTAAAACAGGAAGAGAGAGTTGTAGAACAGGAGGAGAGAGTGGTTGAACAGTGGGAGAGAGAAGTAAAACAAAATGAGAGAGTAGTAGAACAGGGGACAGAGTGGTAGACCAGAGGGAGAGAGTGGTAGATTAGAGAGCGGTAGAATAAAGGGAGAGTGGTAAAACAGGAGGAGAGAGTGAAAGAACAGGAGGAGAGAGTGGTAGAACAGGAGTGGAAGAACATGGTGAGATAGTGGTAGAAAAAGGAGAGAGAGTTGTAGAAAAGGAGGAGAGAGTGGAAGAGCAGGAGGAGGGAGTGGTAGAACAGGGGGAGAGTGGTAGAACTTCAGGAGAGAAAGGTAGAAGAGGGGGAGAGAGTGGTAGAACAGGTGGAGAATGTGGTAGAACAGGTAGGGAGAGTGGTAGAAAAGGAGGAGTGAGTGGTAGAAAAGAGGAGACAGTGGAAGAACAGGTAGGGAGAGTGGTAGAAAATGGGGAGAGAGTTGTAGAAAAAGAGAAGGGAGTCGTAGAACACGATGAGAGAGTGGTAGAACAAGTGGAGAGAGTAGTAGAACAGAAGGAGAAAGTGGTAGAACAGGAGAGAGTGGTAGCTTAGGGGAGAGAGTGGTAGAACAGGGGGAGAGAGTGGTTGAACAGGAGAGAGTGGTAGAACAGGAGAGAGTGGTAGAACACGAGGAGAGAGTGGTAGGACAGGTGGAGAAAGTGGTAGAACAGGTGGACAAAGTGCTAGAACAGGAAGAGAGAGTAGCGGAATATGGGGAAAGAGTGGTAGAACAGAAGGAGAGAGTGGTAGAACAGGAGGAGAGAGTGTTAGAACAGGTTGAAAGAGTGGTAGAACAGCAGGAGAGAGTGGTGGAACAGGGGGAAAGAGAGGTAGAATTGGAGAAGAGAGTGGTAGAGCAGAGGGAGAGAGAGTGGTAGAAAAGGAGGAGAGAGTGGTAGAGCAAGAGGAGAGAGTAGTAGAACAAAAGGAGAGAGTGGTAGGACAGAGGGAGAGTGGTAGAACAGGAGGAGAGAGTGGTAGAACATGAGTCGTAGAACAGGAGAGAGTGGTAGAACAGAATAGGTAGAATAGTAGGAGAGAGTGAGACATCATGGGAGAGAATTGTAGAGCAGGGGGAGAGAGGGGTGGAACAGGAAGGGAGGTTTAACATGGGGAGAAAGGGGTAGAACTGGAGGACAGAGTGATAGAACAGGAGGTGAGAGTGGTAGAACAGGGGGAGAGAGTGGTAGAAGAAAAGGAGAGAGCGGTAGAACAGGTGAGAGAAGGGTAGAACAGAAGGTGAGAGAGGTAGAACAGGGGAAAGAATGGTAGAACTAGAGGAGAGAGTGGTATAACAGGGGAAGAGAGTGGTAGAACAAAAAGAGAGAGTGGTAGAACATGAGGAGAGAGTTGTAGAACAGAAGGTGAGAGTGGTAGAACAGGGGGAAAGAGTGGTAGAACAGGGGGAGAGAGTGGTAGAACAAGGGAAGAGAGGTAGAACAGGGCGAGAGAGTGGCAGAATAGGATTAAAGAGTGGTAGAACAGGGCTAGAGAGTGGTAGAAATGGAGGAGAGAGTGGTTGAACAGGATGAGAGAGTGGCAGAACAGGAGAGAAGAGAGGTAGAACAGGAGGAGAGAGTGACAGAACAAGGGAAGAGAATGGATGAACAAAAGGAGAGAGTGGTAGAACAGAGGAGAGAGTGGTAGAACATGTTAAAAGAGTGGTAGAACAGGAGGAGAGAGTAGTGGAACATGGAGAAATAGTAGTAGAACAAGGGGAGAAAGTTGTAGAACAGCAGTGTGGATGAACAGGGAGAGAGTGGTAGAACAAGAGTAGAGAGTGGTAGAACAGGAGTAGAGAGTGGTAGAACATGTTGAAAGAGTGGTAGAACAGGAGAAGAGAGTGGAAGAACAGGAGGAGAAAGTGGTAGAACACGGAGAGTGGTAGAACATGACGAGAGAGTGGTAAAACGTGGGAGAGAGTGGTAGAACAGGTGAAGAGGGTGAAAGAACAGTTGGAAAGAGTGGTAGAACAGGGGGAGAAAGTGGTAGAACAGGTGGACAAAGTGGTAGAACAGGGGGTGAGAGTGACAGAACAGGAGGAGAGAGTTGTAGAACAAAAGGAGAGTGGTGGAACAGGAGAAGAAAGTGGTAGAACAGGAGGAGAGAGTGGTAGAAGAGGAGAGAATGGTAGAACAGGGGGGCTAGAGTGTTAGAACAGGAGGAGAGAGTGTTAGAAGAAAAGGAGATATTGGTAGAGCATTGGGAGAGAGTGGTAGAACAGGGAGGAGAGTGGTAGAACAGGTTGAAAGAGTGGCAGAACAGGAGGAAGGAGTGGTTGAACATGAGGAGAGAGTGGTAGAGCAGGGGGAGAGAATGGTAGAACAGGAGGAGAGAGTGGTAGAACAGGAAGAGAAAGTGGTGGAACAGGAAGAGAGAGTGGTAGAGCAGGGGGAGAGAATGCTAGAACTGGAAAAGAGAGTGGTAGAACAGGAAGAGAAGTGGTGGAACAGGAAGAGAAAGTGGTAGAACAGGAGGAGAGAGTAGTAGAACTGGAGGAGACAATGGTAGAACAGGAGAAAGTGGTGGAACAGGATGAGAGAGTGGTAGAACAGGGCGACAGAGTTTTAGAATAGGAGGAGAGTGTGGTAGATCAGGAGGAGAGAGTGGTAGAACAGGAGTGGTAGAACAGGAGAGAATGATAGAACAGGGGGCGAGCGTGTTAGAAAAGGAGAGAGTGGTAGAACAGAAAGAGAGACTTGTAGAACAGGGGGAGAGAGTGGTAGAACAGGGGGAGAGAGTGGTAGAACAGGAAAGAGAGTAGTAGAACAGGAGGAGAAAGTGTTGGAACAGGAAGAGAGAGTGGTAGAACAGGAGGAGAGAGTGGTAGAACAAAAGGAGAGAGTGGTAGGACAGGGGTAGAGTGGTAGAACAGGAGGAGAGAGTGATAGAACAGGAGGAGAGAGTGATAGAACAGGAGAGATTATTAGAGCAATTTGATAGAGTGGTAGAAAATGAGGAGAGAGTGGTAGAACAGGGGGAGAAAGTGGTGGAACAGGAGTGAGTGGTAGAACAAGAAGGAGAGTGGTAGAACAAGAAGGAGAGTGGTAGAACAGGAAGAGAAGGTAGTAGAACAGGGGGAGAGAGTGGTAGAACTATGGGAGAGAGTGGAAGAACAGGAGGAAAGAATGGTAGAACAGGGGGAGAGAATGGTAGAACAGGAGGAGAGAGTGGTAGAACATAATTAGAGTGGTAGAAAGGAAGGAGAGAGTGGTAGAACAGGGGGAGAGAGTGGTAGAACAGGAGGAGAGAGTGGTAGAACAGGGGGAGAGAGTGGTAGAACATAATTAGAGTGGTAGAAAGGAAGGAGAGAGTGGTAGAACAAAAGTAGAGTGGTAGAACAGGGGGAGAGAGTGGTAGAACAGGAGGAAAGAATGGTAGAACAGGGGGAGAGAATGGTAGAACAGGAGGAGAAAGTGGTAGAACAGGGGGAGAGAGTGTTAGAACAGGAGGAGGGAGTGGTAGAACATAATTAGAGTGGTAGAAAGGAAGGAGAGAGTGGTAGAACAAAAGTAGAGTGGTAGAACAGGAGGTGTGAGTAGTAGTATTGTAGAAATATCAGTGGTAATAAATGGTAGTAGTGAAACAGTGGTATAGACTGTTTACCATCAGCAACTGCCTGATTGAGCAGTTAACAGAAAAGTTTGGCCTCAAGCCGGGCTTCCTTCAAGGGAGGTTCCTTTACGCTGGTGAGGGGCTCTTGATCTAGGGGATTGGATCTGTGCTTCTGTTTTCTGAACTGAGCCTGAATATCTTCCATCCCCCTCTCACATGCGCTCTATAAACCTACGGGTTTATCGCTCGCACATGTTTATAATAATCAAACCGTGCTGCGAGGGTAGTAAAACTTCTGATTCGGCCACTGGAATAGTACAAGTACATATCCCGTGGTCTCCCTACTTATATTTCACTGTATTAGTTATTTCATCCCATAAAAAACAGTGGACCATTTAAATAAAGGAGTCAGTTTCTTTTTAATTCTTCTTTACTTAGTCCGTCACAGAATATTCTTGGAATCATCTCTCTTAATCACTCTTCCTTTCTTATTATCTGTCAAAGTCAATTCTCTGTTTCACTTTGTATTTACTCCCTTTAGTGAACGTGTGTGTTATTGTTGTTGTAATATGGAGGAGAAAAAGTTTGTACAATGCTGTGCACGAATAACAAGTGTGCATAATTGTTAAATATCACACACCGGCATCGAGTTAGATAAATAGAAAACTCCCGTTTCCGGTGAATAGAATACCACACGCCAGTGTCTGGTGTGTAGATCACACACCTGCTTCGAGTGAGTAGACTACTACACACCTGAAACAATGTGAAAGATTAAACTCTCATTGCTGATGTTGATGAGTGATATTCTACACATATTAAGTAGAATGAACAGCACCTAAATCAAAGTGATTATATATATATATATATATATATATATATATATATATATATATATATATATATATATATATATATATATATATATATATATATATATATATATATATATATATATATATATATATATATATATATATATATATATATATACGTATATATATTACCACATCGGCCGATTCCCACCAAGGCAGGAAGGCCTGAAAAAGAAAAACTTTCATCATTCACTGCATCACTCTCTTACCAGAGGGGTGCTTTACACTACAGTTTATAAAACTGCAACATTAACACCTCTCCTTCGTAGTGCCAGCACTGTACTTCCCATCTCCAGGACTCAAGTCCGGCCTGCCGGACGTCAAGTATTAAAAACCATTTGTCTCCATTCAGGCATGCTCGCTGAAAGTCCAAGCCCTTTGCACACAAAACCTCCTTTATCCCCTCCCTCCAACCTTTCCTAGGCCGACCTCTACCTCGGCTTCCCTCCACTACAGATTTATATACTCTCGAAGTCATTCTGTTTCGTTCCATCCTCTCTACATGTCCGAACCACTTCTAAAACCTATCCTCAATCCTGTGGACAACAGTTTTGGGAGTCTCGCACCTCTTCCTAACTTCCAAACTACGAATTCTCTACTTTATATTCACGTCACACATTCCCCTCAGACCTGACATCTCCACTGCCTCCAGCCTTCTCCTCACTGCAGCATTCATCACCCATGCTTCACAAATATAAGAGAGATGGAAAAACTATACTCTCGTACATTCCCGTCCTTGCTTCCAAGGACAATGTTCTTTGTCTCCACAAAATTCTAAGTGCACCACTCACCCTTTTCCTCATCAATTCTATGATTCACCTCATCTTTCATAGACCCATCTGCTCACACGTCTACTCCCAAATATCTGAATACATTCACCTCCTCCATACTCTCTCCCTCCAATCTGATATCCAATCTTTCGTCACCTAATCTTTTTATCCTCATAACCTTACTCTTTCCTATATTCACTTTTAATTTTCTTCTTTTACGTACCCTGCCAAATTCGTCCACCAACCTCTGCAACTTCTCGTCAGAATCTCCCAAAAGCAGTGTCATCATCAAAAAGCAACTGCGACAACTCCCTCTTTGTGTTTGATTCTTTATCTTTTAACTCCACACCTCTTGCTAAGACCCTCGCATTCATTTCTCTTACAACTCCATCTATAAATACATTGAACAACCACGGTGACATCACACATCCATGACTAAGGCCCACTTTTACTGGGAAATAATCTTCCTCTTTCCTACATATTCTAACCTGAGCCTCACTATCCTATAGCATACACCTGCAACATCTGCCACATTGCCCCCCTATCCACCCTGTCATACGCCTTTTCCATATCCATAAATGCCACAAAAACCTCTTTAGCCTTTCCTAAATACAGTTCACCTATATGTTTTACTGTAAGCACTTGGTCTACACACGGCCTACCTTTCCTGAAACCTCCTTGTTCATCTGTTATCCAACTCTCTGTCTTACTCTTAATTCTTTCAATAATAACTCAACAGACTTATTCCCTAATAATTTGCATTCGCTTTTGTCCCCTTTGCCTTTATACAAAGGAACTATGCATGCTCTCTGCCAATCCCTAGGTACTTTACCCTCTATCATATATTTATTAAATAATATCACCAACCACTCCAAAACTATATCCCCACATGCTTTTAACATTTCAATCTTTATCCCATCAATCCCTGCTGCCTTACCCCTCTTCATTCTACCCACTGCCTCACGAACTTCCCCCACACTCACAACTGGCTCTTCCTCACTCCTACAAGATGATATTCCTCCTTGCCCTATACACGAAATAACAGCTTCCCTATCTTCATCAACATTTAACAATTCCTCAAAATATTCCCTCTATCTTCCCAATACCTCTAACTCTCCATTTAATAACTCTCCTCTCTTATTTTTAACTGACAAATCCATTTGTTCCCAGGTTTCCTCAACTTATTAATCTCACTCCATAACTTTTTCTTATTTTCAACAAAATTTGTAGATAACATCTCACCCACTCTCTCATTTGCTCTCTTTTTACATTGCTTCGCCACTTTTTTGACCTCTCTTTTTCTCTCCATATACTCTTCTCTCATTGCATCTCTTGTACTTTGTGAAAACCTCTCATGTGCAAACTTTTTCTCCCTTACTACTCTCTTTACCTCATTCCATCAATCGCTCTTCTTCCCTCCCGCACCCTAATGCCTATACTCTCATTAGCCCATCTATCATCCAGGAGTTGTTTATATCTTACCCTAACTGCCCCCTCTTTCAGTTTATAAACCTTAACCTCTCTCTTATTTGCTGCTTCCATTTTCCTATTTACCTTTTACTCTCACTGTAGCTACAACTAAAAAGTGATCTGATATATCTGTAGCTCTCTATAAACATGTACATCCTGAAGTCTACTCAACAGTCTTTTATCTACTAATACGTAGTCCGACAAACTGTCATTATGCCCTACATCATATATCGTATATTTATTTATCCAAGTTTTCTTAAAATGTGTATTACCTATAACTAAAACCATTTCTATACAAAGTTCAATCAAAGGGCTCCCATTACCATTTACACCTGGCACCCCAAACTTACCTACCACACCCTCTCTAAATGTTTCTCCTAATTTAGAATTTAGGTCCCCTAATACAATTACTCTCTCACTAGGTTCAAAGGTTCCTATACATTCGCTTAACATCTCCCAAAATCTCTCTCTCTCCTCTACACTCCTCTCTTCTCCTGGTGCATACACGCTTATTATGACCCACTTTTCGCATCCAACCCCTATTTTAAACCACATAATCCTTGTATTTATACATTTATATTCCCTCTTCTCCTTCCATAACTGGTCCTTCAACATTATTGCTACTCCTTCCTTAGCTCTAACTCTCTTAGATACTCCTGACATAATCCATTTATTTCTCCCCATCGAAACTCACCTACCCCCTTCAGCTTTGTGTCACTTAAGGCCAGGATATCCAACTTCTTTTCATTCATAACATCAGCAATCATCTCTTTCTTATCATCCGCACTACATCCACGCACATTCAAGCAACCCAGTTATATAAAGTTTCTCTTCTTTAGCAAATGTTCACAGGAGAAGGGGTTACTAGCCCATTGCTCGCAGCATTTTAGTCACTTCATACGACACGCAGGGCTTACAGAGGAAAGATTCTTTTCCACTGATCTCTGGCTGAAGGAGACTCGAACCTACGAACCTTGGAACAAGGTACGCAGTGCTATACCATTCTCACCACACTGGACCAACGCCTTGGAGTTCAGTTTGCGCTAGACTTTGGTCCAAGGCAGCCAGCTTTCAGGGAGAAGGCTTACAGTAGGGGGAGGGGTTAAAGGAAGTTTTGTGTGCGAAGGGCTTGGACTTCCAGCGAGCAAGCGTGAATGGAAACAAATGGTTTTTAATACTTTACGTGCTGTTGGAGTGTGAGCAAAGTAATATGCATGAAGGGATTCAGGGAAACCGGCAGGCCGGACTTGAGTCCTGGAGATGGGAAGTACAGTTACAGAGGAAAGATTCTTTTCCACTTCCCCATATATATATATATATATATATATATATATATATATATATATATATATATATATATATATATATATATATATATATATATATATATATATATATATATATATATATATATATATATATATATATATATATATATATATATATATATATATATATATATATATATATATATATATATATATATATATATATGTATATATAATCACTTTGATTTAGGTGCTGTTCATTCTACTTAATATGTGTAGAATATCACTCATCAACATCAGCAATGAGAGTTTAATCTTTCACATTGTTTCAGGTGTGTAGTAGTCTACTCACTCGAAGCAGGTGTGTGATCTACACACCAGACACTGGCGTGTGGTATTCTATTCACCGGAAACGGGAGTTTTCTATTTATCTAACTCGATGCCGGTGTGTGATATTTAACAATTATGCACACTTGTTATTCGTGCACAGCATTGTACAAACTTTTTCTCGTCCATATTACAACAACAATAACACACACGTTCACTAAAGGGAGTAAATACAAAGTGAAACAGAGAACTGACTTTGACAGATAATAAGAAAGGAAGAGTGATTAAGAGAGATGATTCCAAGAATATTCTGTGACGGACTAAGTAAAGAAGAATTAAAAAGAAACTGACTCCTTTATTTAAATGGTCCACTGTTTTTTATGGGATGAAATAACTAATACAGTGAAATATAAGTAGGGAGACCACGGGATATGTACTTGTACTATTCCAGTGGCCGAATCAGAAGTTTTACTACCCTCGCAGCACGGTTTGATTATTATAAACATGTGCGAGCGATAAACCCGTAGGTTTATAGAGCGCATGTGAGAGGGGGATGGAAGATATTCAGGCTCAGTTCAGAAAACAGAAGCACAGATCCAATCCCCTAGATCAAGAGCCCCTCACCAGCGTAAAGGAACCTCCCTTGAAGGAAGCCCGGCTTGAGGCCAAGCTTTTCTGTTAACTGCTCAATCAGGCAGTTGCTGATGGTAAACAGTCTATACCACTGTTTCACTACTACCATTTATTACCACTGATATTTCTACAATATTACTACTCACACCTCCTGTTCTACCACTCTCTCCTTCCTTTCTACCAGTCTAATTATGTTCTACCACTCTCTCCTTCTGTTCTAACACTCTCTCCCCCTGTTCTACCACTCTACATTTGTTCTACCACTCTCTCCTTCCTTTCTACCACTCTAATTATGTTCTACCACTCTCTCCTTCTGTTCTAACACTCTCTCCCCCTGTTCTACCACTCTCTCCCCCTGTTCTACCACTCTCTCCTTCCTTTCTACCACTCTAATTATGTTCTACCACTCTCTCCTTCTGTTCTACCATTCTCTACCCCTGTTCTACCACTCTCTCCCCCTGTTCTACCATTCTCTCCTCCTGTTCTACCACTCTCTCCTCCTGTTCTACCACTCTCTCCCCCTGTTCTACCATTCTCTCCTCCTGTTCTACCACTCTCTCCTCCTGTTCTACCATTCTCTCCCCCTGTTCTACCACTCTCTCCTCCTGTTCTACCATTCTCTCCCCCTGTTCTACCACTCTCTCCTCCTGTTCTACCACTCTCTCCTCCTGTTCTACCACTCTCTCCCCCTGTTCTACCACTTTCTCCTCCTGTGCTACAATTCTCTCCTCCTGTTCTACTACTCTCTCCTCCTGTTCTACCACTCTCTCCCTTTGTTCTACAACAATCTATCTTTCTGTTCTACCACACTCTCCTGTTGTACCAGTCTCTCCCCCTGTTCTACCACTCTCTCCTCCTGTTCTACCATTCTCTCCTCCTGTTCTACAACTCTCTCCCCCTTTTCTAACACTCTCCCTCCCCGTTCTTCCACTCTTCCTTTTCTACTACTTTCTCCAACTGTTCTACCACTCTCCCCCTGTTCTTCCTCTCCGTCCTTCTGTTCTACCACTCCCTCCTCCTGTTCTACCACTCTACCTGTTCTACCACTCTTTCTCAATGTTCTACCACACTCTCCTCCTCTTCTACCACTCTCTCCCCCTGTTCTACCACTCTCTCTTGTTCCACTACTCTCTCATCCTGTTCTACCACTCATTCATAATGTTCTACCACATTCTCCTCTTGTTCTACCACTCATTCCCATGTTCTCCAACTACCACTAGTATTGCATCTCACTCTGAGCCTATATATACCCTCTGTGTCCATGTATTGTTTGTAATGGCTTGATAAAGCTCCTGGAGAGCGAAACGTTGCCACAATAAAATGTCACGTTAGTTGCACTTGTGTCCTTTTACTTTACATATCACCTCCTGTTCTACCACTCTCTTCCCCTGTTCTACCACTCTCTTCCCCTGTTCTACCACTCTCTCCTTTTGTTCTACCACTCTCTCCCCTTATTTTACCACTCTCTACTCCTGTTCTACTACTCTCTCTTCTTGTTCTACCAATCTCTCCCCCTATTCTACCACTCTCTTCTCCTGTTCTCCAACTTTCTCCCCCTGTTCTTACACTATCTCCTGCTGTACTACAACTCTCTCTCCCTGTTCTACCACTTTCTTCTCCTGTTCCACCAATCTCTTCTGTTCCAAACTCTCTCCCCCTCTTCTTCTGTTCTCACATTCTTCCACCACTTTCTCCTTCTGATCTACCATTCTCTCCTGTTCCACTCCTCTCTCCTTCTGTTCCACCACATTCTCTTCCTGTTCTACCACTCTCTCATGTTCAACCACTCTCTCCCCAAGTTCTGCCTTTTCCTCCTCCTGTTCTACCTCTCTCTCTGCCCCTGTACTACCACTCTCTCCTGTTCTGCAAGTCTCTCCTCTTGTTCTACCATTTTCTCCACCTGTTCTACCACTCTCTCTCCCTGTTCTGCCTTTCTTTTCCCCTGTTCTACCACTCTCTCCCTCTGTTCTACAACTCTCTCCCCCTGGTCCCCCACTCTCCCTTCCTGTTCAACCACTCTCCTCCTGTTCTACCACTCTCTCCCCCTGTTCTACCACTCTCTTCCCTTGTTCTACCATTCTGTCCTCCTGTTCTACCACTCTCTCCCCCTATTCTACAAATTTACACTTTAATGTTAGCATCAATTGTCGCCTATACACAGATAACTAGAACTCAAGCATCCTTCATTGCTTCCATCGGAATTCGCGTCCCACCTGTATCGCCGTATATAGGGACTTCCATAGTAGTATTAAATCTGCTTAGGCTCTCTATATAAAGCACATTTATACAACTTTATGTGACTGCAACTTACATAGTAACATGTATGTAAGTTTCATAGAGTAACCTAAGGAAGTGAGGCAGGGTGTTATCACCTGTGAGGCCCTAGTGTTAGGTTACAATTGTCATGCAGCAGGGTAAGTCAATATGATGAGAGAAGGTAAATATGTAAGGATATTTGTAAAGAACCTTCTCTGCTGGTACTTTCTAGAACATTCTCTGATGTATGATTGTATAGGTTGACAACAAGTGAATCTGAGTCGAATAATAACACATTGTTACATATAGCTTCAATCACTACCATACCCATACTGTAACAATGCACAGGTTCTAATCTTGCTGTAGACTGAGAGAAAATGTAAATAATTTCGATCTTTTGCGAAACACACATCAATTCACCATGGAATTGCTCACTAAGTGACGCTTTAGACCACTCAGCCACAGATACCACATAAAGCTACGCAACCATGTTTCTTCCTAGACCCGGGCACACAAGTGAGCCTCAGGCATTGTTTCAATCTATGTTATTTTCCTCCTGTAAGTTCCGACCACACGAGCGATTTTATATCAGTTTAACACATGGGGAGCAAAGGCTCTCCCCAGACATAGTTTTGAATACTACTGACTGCCATTCTAAGTGGTCTCAAGCAAAGATCGTAGTGTAAAATCAATATAAAATTTTTTAATGATTTTACACCTGTCAGTTTTGATGTCACTGCGTTGTTCACAAAGTCCCTGTTCCCGACATGCTATCTTATTTGGAAGAAGAATTAGACGAGTTCTATTTGCCTTTTGATAAAAACACCATTACTGAATTAATTTTTGTGTAGTTGATTGCAAGTCTGAGTTTGAGGGTAAATACTATGTTCAGAAACAGGGAATAGTGATAGGTAATCCGTTATCCCCCTTATTGAGCAATCTGTATATGGAATTTTTCGAGGCTAGACTGTTGAAAGATATCCTGCCATGTAGAACTAAATGGTTCAGATATGTGGATGACATCTTGTGTCTTTGGCCAAATGATATGGCCCTGGGAACGTTTTTACCAAGACTTAAATCTTCTAGGAGCACTCTGCAGGAGAGAGAAATTCTGGTTAAATGGGAGGACCAGCACATTCTTGGTCTGAGGTGTTATCCTAGTTTCTGTTCTATAATAAATTTTCTTAGCTGCCAGCAAGGCAGATTCCATAAACACTTTAAGATATCGCAGTTTCGTGCCATTGTCAAATATTTTCCGAATTTCTTCATCTAGGAACTCTGGACTGCACACTCTGTAGGCTCTCAAAAACATAGTAAGAAATACACTCCTTTTGACTTTAGTCTCATGGTTGGAGTAGTAGTGAAAGTATAAGCACTCATTGATGGCCTGTCTATGTACTGTAAACTTAAACTTTCTATCAACCCGGTGTATCAACACTTCTAAGAATGGAAGTTTACAGTTCGCCTCTTTTTCCACAGTGAATTTAATAGACGGGAGTAAAGCGTTAACATACGACTAGTATTTAAAAATTCACGGACTGTTAGAAGCATCCTGATAAGGAATGCACCCCAACAACTGTTGGTGGTGTCTACTGAGTTGGAGGGACAAACTGGAAAATCATTGGAAATGATAATGTCCCAGCACCGCTATTGGATACGTATAGCACCGGAGTCGAAGACGATTTTCAACCTCATTAAAGCTTGTAACAACCCAGCAAATTGGCAAAAAGCAAAAGTCATCTTCCCTTGTTCCTCCTGGATTGAAAGGAATATTGTAGAATCAGCAATTATTAAGCATGATAGGCAGTCATTATACAATATCATTGATGGGCTGTTCAAATTAGAAGTGTTTTTAGTCGAGGCAATAGTACACAGTTTAAAACTGGGCTCTTATACGAATGCATCAGACTGTCTTAAATGTAGTGCCACACCTAGGAATTAGGGTCTAAAAATCTTTTTCCTGCGGTTTCTGATGGTTGAACGAGAGTTTGCCTCAGAATTTTTGTGGGACGAATATTTAAGGCCGGCTTTTAGAAGTCTCCCCTATATGTGGTACCGTTTTCTCTTGTAATTTCAACGGACACGTTGTCCCGAGGAGGATAAAAGTGCCAGTGACTTCTATATCACTGACAATATAATTATATATTTAAAGTTATTGATGTCAAAGCAGAATGTGACGAAATTTTTGAGTATTGCCACGTTAGTTTCGTTTCGGATATTACAATATTAATGCCTGTGGGATTTTTTTCTAGTGCTATAATATTCCTCTTACTGGCTATGGGCACTGTTGTGCCTGAGGGCACTTCCGGTACCCTCTCCTTTCTGCCTCCTTTCCTCGCTCACTCCAGTATAGGCTGCCCTCTGGGAACGAATAGCGAAAATTTCCATTGAAGTTAAAAAATTATGAAGGAATAAATTGAATTTCTCCACATGTGAGAGATCAATACGAGCAAAGCTTGACAAGGTGATGAAGACTTATGATGAATTTGTCAGAAGGGAAAAAATATGATGCACTGAATGAACTTTTTGATATCACAGAAGTAAATGGTCATTGGTTATCCTCTGAAGACAAGCAGCTGTAAGTGGGGTACTCTACAGGTCAAGTTGCAAGTGAAAAAAACTATTCATCCTTCAAAAGGACGGAAACTGCCTGCTGAATCAGTTTCAGCATCAACATTTTACGATCATGCATCGAGTGACAGTGATACTGAATCTGAAGGGAGCGAGTGTGAAGATGAAGGTACTTCTCCACCAACAAGAAAACATAACAAAAGTAAAGTTGCAACCGATTTGATAACATCCATAAAAGTAACAACAGGTAAAGCTGCCAAGATATGCAAACAGTTATCATTTGATGGCAATGACATTCCTAGACGAAGTCAAGCAGCAATTTACAAGTCAACATGCAAAGAGGCTGCTATATTGGAGGAGGAAATGATTGAAAAGTTACAAATGGAAGGATGATCTTTATATTTCAATGGGAAGCGCATTGAGGAAAATAAATATCAGGTATTAGTACCTGAAAATGAAAGAACCGAAGTAAAACTGAATGCACTGCATTTGAAAGATGGCGAGGCTGAAACTATTGCTGAAGGAATGGGAAAATTTGCTGATGAATACGACTTGTAGAATGCAATTAAGATGATCATTGCTGATACAACAAACGTTAATACAGGAAAAAAGAGTGGGGCTGTTGTCAAACTGCAATGAATGCTCTCAGAGAAGGGGATTAGCAAACCACAATTTATCAGTTGTCAGCATCACGTTTTGGACAGGATTTTCCATTTGGAATGGATGAAAATCTTGGTGCTAAAACCAGTTCTCCGAACATCGAGTATCCATTTGTATCTCAACTGGTGAAGAATTATGAGGAACTAAAGGCACACTTTGGTAATGGAGCAGAAGATATCCTCCACAAATCAGGATGGAGAGATGATATGAAGTTTTTGTACCATCTAACATGAGTGATTAGATTTTATGAAGAAAAAATTCACTTTCCTTTGAATAACTTTCAGAAAATTTAAAACATCAACAATGAAAGGAGGAATTCAAGAGCCATTCTAGTTATTCTTGTATTCATTCTTATACCTATAGATGGAAAACTTTGAAGAAGATATGCAGATTCATTTCACACACCTGAGCAGATTATTGGTTTATTGATCAGATGTACCATGAAAATGACCAAGAATTTATCAGAAATATTGAAATATTACAAAAAAGCGCTGAACTCGTTGAAAAATCACTGGAAACAGGAGCAGCACTCATTAAATATACCAAGAAGTAATCAGTGTGCTGAACGTGCAATATTATGCAGGAACTGTATGTTCCCTACAGAAACAAAAACAAACTGCAACTTCGGTTTATTCTAAGTAATAAGTAGCAATACAAGTATA
>NC_091299.1:47100310-47110310 GCF_038502225.1 Cherax quadricarinatus | reverse complement strand
GTGCCTTGTGGAACAGTTTTTCACTGTAGTCGCCTCAGACTTTACTCTATAATTACTCTTTGTGTTCTATTTGTTACTTAGTTATAGATCTATCTACCAACTTTACCTATCATTCCTTTATCACGTATTTTATGGACTATTGCATCATGGTCGCACTTGTCGAAGGCTGTCGCTAAGTCTTTGTATACTATATCCGCATTTTGGTTGTTCTCCAGAGCAGCCAAGACCTTGTCTAGTTGGTCTAGTTGGTGGGACAGGCAGAAGTGGCCTGCACTAACCCATGTTCTGTATGTGTGTGTGTACTCGCCTATATGTGGTTGCAGGGGTCGATTCATAGCTCCTGGCTCCGTGTGTGTGTGTGTGTGTGTGTGTGTGTGTGTGTGTGTGTGTGTGTGTGTGTGTGTGTGTGTGTGAGTGTGCGTGCGTGTGTGTGTGTGTGTGCGTGTGTGTGCGCGCGCGTGCGTATGTGTGTACTCACCTAGTTGTGGATGCAGGGATCGAGTCACAGGTCCTGGCCCCGTCTCTTCACTGGCTGCTACTCGGTCACTCTTCCTGCCACACGAGCTTTATCATTCCTCGTCTTAAAGCTATGTATGGATGCTGTCTCCACTACATCACTACCTAGACTATTCCACTTCCTGACAATTCTGTGACTAAAGAAATACTTCCTAACATCCCTGTGGTTCATCTGACTGTGCGTACTCGCCTAGTTGTACTCACCTAGTTGTGGTTGCAGGGGTCGATTCATAGCTCCTGGCCCAGCCTCTTCACTGGCCGCCACTGGGTCACTCTCCATGAACCATAAGCTTTATCGTACCTCTGCATAAAGCTATGAATGGATCCTGCCTCCACCACATCGCTTCCCAAACTGTTCCACTTCCTGACTACGCTGTGACTGAAGAAATACTTCCTAACATCCCTGTGATTCATCTGTGTCTTCAACTTCCAACTGTCTCCCCTTGTTGCTGTGTCCCATCTCTGGAACATCCTGTCTTTGTCCACCTTGTCAATTCCTCTCAGTATTTTGTGTCATTATCATGTCCCCCTTATCTCTCCTGTCCTCCAGTGTCGTCAGGTCGATTTCCCTTAACCTCTCCTCGTGGGACATACCCCTTAGCTCTGGGATTAGTCTTGTTGCAAACCTTTGCACTTTCTCTAGTTTCCTTACGTGCTTGGCTAGATGTGGGTTCCAAACTGGTGCCGCATGCTTCAATATGGGCCTAACGTACACAGTGTAAATGATCCTGAAAGACTTCTTATTAAGATGGCCGAATGGTGTTCTTAGGTTTGCTAGGTGCCCATATGCTGCAGCAGTTATTTGGTTGATGTGCGCCTCAGGAGATGTGCCTGGTGTTATACTCACCCCAAAATATTTTTCTAGAGTGAGATTTGTAGTCTCTGGCCCCCTAGAGTGTACTCCGTCTACGGTCTTCTTTGCCCTTCCGCAATCTTCATGACTTTGCACTTGGTGGGGTTGAACTCCAGGAGCCAATTGCTGGACCAGGCCTGCAGCCTGCCCAGATCCCTCTGTAGTTCTACCTGGTTCTAGTCTGACTGAATTCTTCTCATCAACTTCACATCATCTGCGAAAAGGGGACACTTCGGTGTCTATTCCTACCGTCATGTCGTTCATGAATACCAGAAACAGCACCGGTCCTAGGACTGACCCCTGTGGAACCCCACTTATCACAGGCGCCCACTCTGACACCTCACCTTGTAATATGACTCGCTACTGTCTTCCTGACAAGTATTCCTTGATCCACTGTAGCGCCTTCCCTGTTATCCCAGCCTGGTCCTCCAGTTTTTGCACTAATCCCTTGTGTGGAACTGTGTCGAACGCCTTTTTACAGTCCAAGACAATGCAATCTACCCATCCCTTTTTCTTTTGTCTTACTGGTGTCACCATGTCATAGAACTCCAGTAGGTTTGTGACACAGGTTTATTGTCCCTGAAACCATGCTGGCTGTCGTTGATAAGCTCATTCCTTTCTAGGTGCTCCACCACTCTTCTGATAATTTTCTCCATGCTCTTGCATAGTATACATGTCAGTGGCACTGGTCTGTAGTTTAATGCTTCGTGTCTGTCTCCTTCTTTAAAAATGGGACTACATTTGTGTGTGTGTGTACTCTCCTAATTGTGATTGCAGTGATCGAGTCACAGCTCCTGGCCCAGCCTATTCTCTGGTCGCCACTAGGTCTGCTCTGTCCCTGCTCCATGAGCTTTATCATACCTCTTCTTAAAGCTATGTATGTTGCCTGCCTCCACTACCTCACTTTCCAGACTATTTCACTTCCTGACAACTCTATTACTGAAGAAATACTTCCTAACATCCTTGTGACTCATCTGAATCAACTTCCAATTTTGACCTCTTGTTGCTGCGTCCCATCTCTGGAGCATCCTGTCTCTGTCCATCTTGTCATTTCCTCTCAGTATTTTATATATCGTTATCATGTGTCCCCCTGTCCTTCCTGTCCTCCAGTGTCGTCAGCTCGAGTTCTCTTAACCACTCCAAGATCCTTATCCTTGAGTGAGTTTTGTAGTCTTTGTCTGCGGTCTTCTTTGCCCTTCTCCAATCTTCATGATTTTGCACTTGTTGGGGTTGAACTCCAGGGGCCAGTTGCTGGACCAGGCCTGTAGCCAGTCCAGATCCTTCTGTAGTCCTGCCTTGCCTTCTTCCGACTGAAGTTTCCTCATTAAATTCACATCGTCTACAGACATGGACACTTATTAGTGTATTCCTTCAGTCATGTCATTCACATATACCAAAAACAGCACTGGTTCTAGGACTGACCCTTGTGGAACCCTGCTCGTCACTGATTCCCACTCTGACACCTCATAACGTACCATGACTCACTGATGCCTTCCCGTCAAGTATTCTCTGATCCATTACAGTTATACCTGCTAGTTGTTATACTTGTTATACCTACTTGTTATACCTGCCTGGTCCTCCAGCTTTTGCGCTAAACTCTTGTGTGGAGCTGTGTCTAAACCCTTCTTATAGTCAAAGAAAATACAATCTACCTACCCATCTCTCTCTTGTCTTACTGTTGTCACCTTGTCATAGCACTCTAGTAGGTTTGTGACAGTATTTCATGTCTCTGAATCCGTGCTGGAGTTTATAAACTCATTCCTTTCTAGGTGATCCACTACTGTTCTCCTGGTAATTTTCTTCATGACTTTGTGTACAGTACCTGTCAATGAAACTGGTGTAGTTTAGTGCTGTATGTCTGTTTCCATTTTTTAAAAATTGGGACTACATTTGCTGTCTTCCATACCTCAGGTAGTGCTCCTGTTTCGATAGATGAGTTAAAGATTGTTGTTAGTTGTACACAGATCGCCTCTGCTTCTTCTCTCAAAACCCAGGGAGAGATGTTATCCGGCCCCATTGCCTTTGAGATATCTAGTTCGCTTAGTAGCCTCTTCACCTCCTCCTTGGTTGCATGCATCGTGTCCAGCACTTGTTGGTGTATCCCACCTCTTCATCATTCCAGAGTCCTTTCTGTCTACACTATGAATACTTCTATCAACCTCATGTTGAGCTCCTCACATACCTAAAGGGAATTTCTTGTAAACTCCCCTCTTTCCTTCCTCGGCCTGATTACTTGGTCTCTGACTAATGCTTTCTTCCTGACGTGACTGTACAACAGCTTCAGGTCAGATTTGGCTTTCACTGCTACGTCACTTTCGTAATGTCGTTGGGCCTCCCTCCTTATCTATCCATATTCATTTCTTGCTCTTCTACTACTTCCCTTGTTCTCCTGGGTCCTTTGCCTTCTATACTTCTTCCATTCTCTAGCACACTTGGTTTAAGCTTCTGTACACCTTTGCGTGAGCCAAGGCTTTCTCATTATGCCTGTTGCTCTTGGGTACAAACCTCTTTTCCACTTCCTTGCATATTGTTGTCACATATTTCTGCATCTCGTTTACTGTTTTCTCTGACAGTTCTCCATCCCACTTGATCTAGTGCAGGAAATTCCTCATGCCTGTGTAGTTCCCTCTCTCGTAGTTATGCTTCATTTTCCTGCACTTTCTGCCTCCCTCTCCACTTGTAACTAACTACTATGTATTCAAAGTTTAGAACCGCATAATCACAAACTACGAGTGGTCTTTCAGATGTGATGTCCTCAATATTTGCACTGCTCAAGGTGAATAAGTCCAGACTTGCTGGTTCATCCACTTCCCTCTCTATGGTAGTGTCCCTAACGTGTTGATGCATGCGATTTTTCAGTATCACCTCCAACATCTTCGCCCTCCATGTTTCTAGGCCCCCATGTGGCTCCAAGTTTTCCCAGTCTATTTCTTTGTGACAGAGGTCACCCACAGTCTGTAGCTTTGCCGTGCCCACAAGGGCCCTTCTGGCCACTTTAGCCAGTGTGTTAACCATCTCTTTGTTACTCTCATATTCTTGTCTTGGCCTCCTGATATTCTGTGGTGGGTTATACATCATGGCAATCACCACCTTGGGACCTCTAGCCTGAAGTGTTCTCCTCTGTACAACTCCTCAAAATCCCTTTGGTTTTTTATGAGCAGTGCCGCTTTTCCACCCTCCCTGTTCCCTCTGTCTTTGCTCAGGATTTGATATCCAGTTCGAAAGATGGCATTTGTTATCATTCCTGTGAGTTTAGTTTATGTGAGGGTTATGATATGTTGTGATTCTCTGTAGTTCTTCCGTGCCACTCCTCCCACTTATTCATTATAACATCAGCGTCGGTGTACCATACCTTTAGTTTCCTCTCCAACACTATTGCGGGAGGTTTGTGGGGGTGGGGGGTGGGGGTGGGGGGTGGGGGTGGGGGGTGGGGGTGGGGAGTGAGGGTCCTGACTAGGTGCTATGCGATTCTATTGTGTATTGTGGGATGAGGGTTGTGAGTGTGGGGTGTGTGTTTGGCTGTGGGATTCTGAGGGGGGTATACCTGGTTGTGTAAGTGTTTGCACACACTGCTCCACCCAACTATGATTGTTCTCTACTGAGTCTTGCCTTGTCTCTCTTTCTTGCCCCTTTTGAGTCTGATTCCTCTCTCTCAGCTGTTGTCGTTCTGTCCTCATTCTGTCTAGGTCTACGAACACCCTCTGGTATGGAGTTGATTCCTTTAGCTATGGTTTCTCCTGCAGGATCCTGTCCTGCACGATTTCTTTCCTGAAAATCAGTTTGACTGGCCGATTTCTCTCCTTCAAGTAGCTCCATATTCTCTGAAAATTTATTAGCTCAGACACGTCCTTCTCTCCTGTTTGATCATATTTTCAATCTCTTGTTTTTATTTTCACTGTCTTTCATCACACGTCTTCCCTTCGCTTTCCTAAAGCCCTTAGATGAAAATTGACTTCTCCCTCTCCTCCTTCCATCGCTTTCCCTCCAAATCTCTGAGTCCCATTTATACATAGCCATCACCTCCTTTATTAGTTCCTGTACCTCCTGGTGGCTTGGTCGCGTCTCCGCATGGAACCTGTCTCCTCCGCCTGCACCCCCCCCCTTGCATAAGCCTGCTCCCCCTCACATACTGTGTGTGTGTGTGTGTGTGTGTGTGTGTGTGTGTGTGTGTGTGTGTGTGTGTGTGTGTGTGTGTGTGTGTGTGTGTGTGTGTGTGTGTGTGTGTGTTTTCTGTTGATGATCTTTGAGTGGATATGTTCTTAGCTAAAATAGAAAGTGCTTTATGTTCTTTGATTCTGAGTGTTGATAAAAGTTTTTCATTGTGTGCGATGGAATTCGCTTTATTGGTCCAAGACAAATTAACAGTGAGGTGCTACAGTTTGTGTAATTGTGTTAACTTTGAATGAAATTACATTATGTGTCTTGGTTCATTTCACTATGAACGTCATGTGCAACAGTTTGATTAATCTCTGAGTAACTGACAATCACCATAATATTAATGGGCATACGATGGAAGATATTAATGAGGAAGAGGGAAGTAGAAAGGGGTAAAGGAAATGTAGAGTGGAAAGGAAAAAGGAAATGTAGAGTGGAAAATGAAAAGGAACACCTCTGCTAACAATTTTTTAAATATTTATATTACTTTCTTTGAACTCGCTGATGAGAGACCCTTATGCAGTAGTCGCCAGCCACCCCCTCCCCCCTTCTGTCTCTGTCTGTCTGTCTGTCTGTCTCTCTCTCTCTCTCTGTGCGTTTCCCTGCTGTCTCCGTGAGAGCAAGAAGTGCCTGTGCCCACTACTCTCTTGCTGTGCAGCCTTAGTAGATGTAGGACATCTAGTCTCTGCTCTTCTACTGTAGACAGTGGGTCTAACTATCTGTTTCACATACTTCCTGAGAAAGTGAGGTGCTGGTCTAGGCCTAGTTTCTAAATTTCTAACCAGATGTCAGGCACCGAGGTAGACCTACGCTGCCTTCCATCTCTCTCAGGTTGCACCTGCCTAACTTCCCGTCAGCACCTACCCTCTCTGGACTGGCTGCTGGCGACCCCCTTCGTGTCCTGCTTGTGAATCCAATTGAAGAATAAAACCACGCCAGTCGGCGCACTCTTTGTAACTTTCCAAGCTATCTCTACCAGAGATACAACATAATAGTGGTTTTACACTACTACCCTCCCTATGACTTTTGGATGCAGACTCAATTTGTTCCCTGTTGTGCTATGTGTTGGGAACTGAAGTTTGGCTTGTCAGCACACGCTTCCTTCTCACAGAACATTTCCTTCAATCTGTAAGTTGCAAGATTTGGAGCACTGCATATCTGCTGACTAAGCACGAACATAAGAACATAAGAAAGAAGGAACACTGCAACAGGCCTACTGACCCATGCGAAGCAGGTTCATGTTCCCTACCCCAATTAGCCCAATGACCCACCTAGTCAGGTCACTTGCACTTAAGGAAGGAGCAAAGGCATCAGACCCAGCAGCACAATGCACACCCACCCACACCCACTCATGTATTTATTTAACCTATTTTAAAAACTACACAACGTTTTAGCCTGAATAACTGTACTCGGAAGTTTCTTCCACTAATCCACAACTCTATTACCAAACCAGTACTTTCCTATATCCTTCCTGAATCTGAATTTTTCCAACTTGAAACCATTGCTGCGAGTCCTGTCTTGGCTGGAAATTTTCAGCACTATTTACATCCCCTTTATTTATTCCTGTTTTCCATTAATACACCTCGATCATATCTCCCCTAATTCTACGCCTTTCGAGAGAGTGCAGATTCAGGGCCCTAAATCTATCCTCATAGGGAAGATTTCTGATGTGATGAATAGTTTGAAAAACCGACAAGTTGAAGATTGAGACACTTATGCAGCATATGGGAATCTTTATTCAGGAAACGTTTCGCCACACAGTGGCTTCATCAGTCTAATACAAAGAGGAAGGCGTAAGGAGAGGAGGAGTATGAGGTAATCAGTCCCTCAGCCTGGAGTCGATGTGTTCAGTCCATCAATCTTGTAGAATGTACAGCATAGGGCCGTAGACGTGGCTTATATACTGTAGTGAGGTGAGGTGAAGCAGGCAGAGGCGGGGTCATAGTGGTACCATCCACTAGTCGAAGTAGGTCTTCGTCCAAAGGTTGAACAAGTGTTGAAGAATTCTTTGTAACAAGATCCCATGATGCTGCAGTGTCTGACAGTTGTGATGAATGGTTTGAAAAACCGACAAGTTGAAGATTGAGACACTTATGCAGCATATGGGAATCTTTATTCAGGAAACGTTTCGCCACACAGTGGCTTCATCAGTCTAATACAAAGAGGAAGGCTGCATAAGTGTCTCATGTATAAGTGTCCCATGTATCAGAAATCAAGATTTCTGATACATGGGATCAACTTTGTCATCCTCCTCTGTATGTTTTCCAGTGCATTTATGTCCATTTTGCAATACGGTGACCAGGACTGTGCAGCATAATCTAAATGAGGCCTAACCAAGGGTATATAGATTTGAAGAACAACCTGAGGACTTTTATTATTTATACTTCTAGATATGAAGCCAAGGATTCTGTTAGCTTTATTGCAAACACTAATGCACTGTTGCCTTGGTATTAGATTGTGCAAGAATGGTATATAATACCGACAAGATGAAATTAAGACACATGTGCAACATCTGGGTATCTTTATTGTAGACGTTTCGCCATCCAGTGGCTTTATCAATACAAATTCTAGGACATAACTTGAAGACAGTAGGTATTAGACAGTTGGTATTAGATTATTGCTAACCAGAACTCCTAAATCTGCCACTTCTCCGACCATTGCATCAGTCTATTCAAATCATCCTAGAGTGCTCTAGTGTCCTCATTAGAATGAATTGGCCGGCCTATTTTGGTGTTATCAGCAAATTTGCTTATGTCGCTGTTCATTCCCTCATCTATGTCGTTTATGTAAATTGTGAACAACAACGGGCCCAACACTGACCCCTACGGAACACCGCTTGTGACGTGCCCCCATTCTGATTTCTCCCCATTTATGCAAACATTCTGCTGTCAATTTGTCAGCCATGCCTCTACCCAGGAAAAAATTTCTCCTCCTATTCCGTGTACCTAAGTTTCCTCAATAGCCTCTGATATGGAACTCTATCGAAAGCCTTACTGAAGTCCATATACACAATATCATATTCATTACCATGATCTACCACCTCAAACACCTTAATGAAAAAAGTTAGTAAATTCGTAAGACAGGAACGCCCCTTTGTAAAACCGTGTTGAGATTCATTAATGAATTTATGCCTATCAAGATGGCTACTAATTGCTTCAGCAGTTATTGATTTCATAAACTTTCCCACTATGGAGGTAAAGCTTATTGGTCTATAGTTCGAAGCTCAGGACCTGTCACCTACCTTGAATATAGGTATTACATTTGTCATTTTCCACTTGTCTGGCACTATGCCAGTTTGTAGCGATATGTTGAAAAGATTAGCCAAAGTATGCTAAGTTCCTCTTTACATTCCTTTAACACCCTGCAAACAGTTCATCAGGGCCTGAGGATTTGTTAGGTTTTAATTTCTCTATTTGTCTGAGGATCATGTCACTAGATACCGCAATCGTGCATAGTTTATTATCGTCCTGTTCTACATAATCTATTATTTCAGGAATTTCGCTAGTATTTTCCTTGGTAAAAACTGAGAGGGAGTAAGTATTGAAAATTTCACACGAATCCTTGTCACTTAAGAGTAACTCAGGTCAGTGATCTGACCTTAGTTACTCTTAAGTGAGCCTATCTTGTCCCTAATCTTACTTCTGTATACCTGAAAGAACTCGTTTGGGTTAGTCTTCGAATCCCTTGTGACCTTAGCCTCATAATCCCTTTTTGCTTTTCTTATTCCTTTTTTTATTTCTCTCTTTGAGTATATTGATTTCTTAACTGCCCATCCCCTCTTTTGATACGCCTATATATGCCTCTGTTTTGGCAAATGAGATGTTTTAATCTATCGTTCATCCATTTGGTATCATTTTTGTTAGATCTAATTTCCCTACTCGGAACAAAAGTTGATTGAGCAGCTAGAACTATGTGTACGAATGGTATATAATACCGACAAGATGAGAGTAAGACACATGTGCAACATCTGGGTATCTTTATTGTAGACGTTTCGCCATCCAGTGGCTTTATCAATACAAATTCCAGGACATAACTTGAAGACAGTAGAACTATGTACAGAAGATGAGGTAATCAGTCCCTCAACCTAGGAGTAGGTGCGAACAGCACCATAGTCGTGGAGATTCTGAAGCAGAAGAAAGAATCCTGGCACTTATATAGTAACGTCAGGTGAAGCAGACGAGTGAATTTGCCCTCGTCTGCTTCACCTGACGTTACTATATAAGTGCCAGGATTCTTTCTTCTGCTTCAGAATCTCCACGACTATGGTGCTGTTCGCACCTACTCCTAGGTTGAGGACTGATTACCTAATCTTCTGTACATAGTTCTACTGTCTTCAAGTTATGTCCTGGAATTTGTATTGATAAAGCCACTGGATGGCGAAACGTCTACAATAAAGATACCCAGATGTTGCACATGTGTCTTACTCTCAGCTAGAACTATGCTCTGAAAAACGTCATATTGGCTACCAAGATCACC
>NC_091299.1:47072810-47095310 GCF_038502225.1 Cherax quadricarinatus | reverse complement strand
GTGGAACTGTTGGGTACAATTATCTGGGCGGTAAGCCACCCCGGTGAGTGATGAGAAGAACTGACATGGTTAAAGCTTGCATTCGATATCTGGCCTGTCCTGATTGAGAATTGGTGTTGGGATCATCTAGTTTCCAGAAGTTTGTCTGTCTGACTAATGTATGAGAGTGGGCAAAGGGTGCATGGGACCTCGTAGACACCACCTATATTATTAGATGGTGTGTTTTTAATCAGCCTGCTTCACTGTCCCAGTGTTTCTGAAAGTCAGATTTATTTTCAGTTTCTTTAGTGCCTCCCGCAAGCAAACCAAAGCATACCAAACTATCATCTAGTATTTTCCACATGCTATCTGCAAACTGTGAGACCTGCCCCTACCCGTCCTCCTTTCGATGTGGGGGGGGGAGTAAGCGGGATGCCAACCCACCGGTGTGTGGGTTGGCATCCCGCTTTCCTTCCCAGACAGTTTGAGACTGGCTGGTCCCTCCACATTATCACTCTCTGAAAACTTACACTACTCCTGTTGCTGTTTTTGAAACATTGCACAGCCCAAGATGACGCACTGAGAAGTGTGAAAGTACTTGAGCTACAGATCTCCACCCCCCGAGGTATTGTCCACACTGGACAATACCTTGGCGTGTAGCTTGCGCTACACGTTTGATCCAAGGCAGCCAGCTTTCGCGGAGAAGGCTTACAGCTTTTCACCTCATCCCCTCCATGCATCAGCCTTACTAGAGATTTTAACAATGCAAGGAATTCGCGAGAGCAGGCGAAATATACACAAATACTGATCTCTGGCTGAAGGAGACTCGAACCTACGAACCTTAGGACAAGGTACGCAGGTATTGTCCAGTGTGGGTAGATTGGTAAAGCACTGCGTACCTTGTCCTAAGGTTCGTAGGTTCGAGTCTCCTTCAGCCAGAGATCAGTGTTTGTGTATATTTCGCCTGCTCTCGCGAATTCCTTGCATTGTTCAAATCTCTAGTAAGGCTGATGCATGCAGGGGATGAGATGAAAAGCTGTAAGCCTTCTCCCTGAAAGCTGGCTGCCTTGGATCAAACGTGTTGCGCAAGCTACACGCCAAGGTATTGTCCAGTGTGGGTAGATTGGTAAAGCACTGCGTACCTTGTCCTAAGGTTCGTAGGTTCGAGTCTCCTTCAGCCAGAGATCAGTGTTTGTGTATATTAAGCCTGCTCTCGCGAATTTCTTGCATATATATATATATATATATATATATATATATATATATATATATATATATATATATATATATATATATATATATATATATATATATATATATCGCCGTCACCGACACTATAGAACGCAACACTGGAAACTACAAAATTTCAAAAACATTGGCATACATGATACTTAAGCACCACCAACCCAACAACACAGGAGTCACATGATTTCATCGTCTACCCGTCCTCGTCATAGGCAGAGGTTATTTTGATAAGGACCTGCCTCGCATGGGCCAGTAGGCCTTCTACAGTGTTCCTCTATTCTTATGTTCTTATGTTCAAGGGGTACGGGATTTATTTCTTGAGTAGCTTTAGGTAGATGTCGTTTTGATAAGGACCTGCCTCGTATGGGCCAGTAGGCCTTCTGCAGTGTTCCAACATTCTTATGTTCTATGTTCTTATGTTCTTATGACATTCCTCAGGTCACGTGCGTCACACCTCACTCTCCGCCTATATATATAATGCCTTTCTACCTCTGTATGTTAGAAGTGATCAAGGTCCCAGGACCGAAACGTTTTCTAATACATATGTTATAGTGTTTGCTTACGTGTCTTTCTAAACCAACTTGTCGGTATTTATTACCAAGGTTTATACCATTATATATATATATATATATATATATATATATATATATATATATATATATATATATATATATATATATATATATATATATATATTTATATATAAATATATTTATATATATATATATATATATATATATATATATATATATATATATATATATATATATATATATATATATATATATATATATATATATATATATATCTTTCTTTCAACGTACCAGCCGTATCCCACTGAGGTGGGGTGGCCCAAAAGAAAAAACTGAAGTTTCTCCTTTTAAATTTAGTAATATATACAGGAGAAGGGGTTACTAGCCCCTTGCTCCCGGCATTTTAGTCGCCTCTTACGACATGCATGGCTTACAGAGGAAGAATTCTGTTCCACTTCCCCATGGAGATAAGAGGAAATAAACAAGAACAAGAATTAGAAAGAAAATAGAAGAAAACCCAGAGGGGTGTGTATATATATGCTTGTACATGTATGTGTAGTGTGACCTAAGTGTAAGTAGAAGTAGCAAGACTTACCTGTAATCTTGCATATTTATGAGACAGACAAAAGACACCAGCAATCCTACCATCATGTAAAACAATTACAGGCTTTCGTTTTACACTCATATATATATATATATATATATATATATATATATATATATATATATATATATATATATATATATATATGCAATAAGATCACAGTAAATAGGTGATTTCAGAATATGCAAAACAACCTCTCTGAAAGAATAGAGAAATTCCAAGCGCTTTCGTGACTACTCACATTATCAAGGAACTATGAAAGTAAAGCATTAAAGGAAGCTATATAAGGGGTCCGGCCAGCACCTCACTATCAGATCCCACAACGGTTAAACACCTGACGCGCGCCGGCCCAACTTGGATAGGTCCTTTGCACAACTCACCCACAAACTATTCTACCCAAGAAAATTTAAAAATTATTATTTGTCTAGTGTATTAAATTCTTCCCAAATTCTATTAATTATAAATGGATCTAATTTATATAAACCAAAGGAAATATTCATATTATTGTCAAAACTGTTTTTTATGAAACAAGATTCAATTATATTCCTGTCGACCATGGACTTGCTTGATTCTACTTTCTCAACTTTTTGAAAATCAATTGGATAGTTAAAATCTCTTACATGAATAAATAGAGCATTGGAATCTTGTCCAGTTCTAATGCTATATTTATGTTGTTTTAATCTTAGTTCGAGATTTTTACCAGTTTGACCGTAATAAACTTTATCGCAAATTTTACAAGGAATCTTATAGACACATACATCAGCATTTTGGGGGGAATTCTTTATCAAAAGTTTTTTTTACTGTATCAAGATTTTTGAATACAACTTTAATATTAAAAGTCTTAAGAAGAGAAGGCATATCAACCAAGTTTTCATGGTAAGGGAGAACCAACATATTTTTAGTTGAATAAGGCTGGTTGTCCCTTTTTGGATTGTAAAAAGTATTTCTAGCAATTTTAAAAGATTTATCAATTACATTTCTTGGGTATTTTAAATCATTACCTATTTCATAAATTTTGGATATTTCCTCATCTATGAACTCAGGACTACAAATTCGTAAAGCTCTCAAAAACATTGATGAGAAAACAGACAGTTTGACTCTATCTTGATGCGAGGAATAATAGAGGACATAGGAACAGTTATTTGTAGGTTTTCTGTAAATTTTAAATTTGAATTCAATATTACCCTTAATAATTAAAACATCTAGAAAAGGCAATGAGTTATTTTCTTCAAACTCAACAGTAAAGTTTATAGAATGGGCTAAGCTATTTAATTTTCCAAGGAAATGGTGTATATCTACATTTTTGGGCATAAGACACAAAATATCATCAACATATCTGAACCATTTAGCTCTATTAGGGAGGATTGTGTTAAGCAACCTTGTTTCAAAAAATTCCCTGTATAGGTTACTAACAACAGGTGAAAGAGGATTTCTCATTGCCATACCAAACTTCTGAGTGTAAAACTTATCATTAAATACAAATTTTGCATCAACAGTGCAAAGTTCAATAAGTTTAATGATAGTAGGAACTGGCAATGGTAAATCATAGTTAACGAGTTCTTCAGATAAGAAACTTAATAAATCATCAACAGGAACTTTCGTAAACAAAGAAGTAACATCAAAACTAACCATGTTAAAATCATTTAAGTCAGTCAAGGAGCTTAATTTATCAAGCAAGTCTATGTTGTTTTAAACATTAAAGTTAGAAATTTTGCCAACAATAGGGCTCAAAATATCAACAAGCCATTTGGTTAATTTATATGAAACTGACCCTATGGAGCTAATAATTGGTCTGACTGGATTCCCTGGTTTGTGTGTTTTTATTAGTCCATACATGTAAGGTAAAGATGGATTAGTGAGAGTAAATTGTTTGACTAATTCATCTTTGCCTTTCAGTACAAGTTTTATTGTTTTATTGAAATTGCTGTTAACGGTTTCTAGGGGATTTTTCCTAAGTTTAGAATAGGTTTCAGTATCATCTAAGAGATTATTCATTTTTTCTTGGTAATTATTTTCTTTCATAATTACTATTGCATTTATTTTGTCTGCTTTAGTAAGGCGCAAATTTTTATTGTTATTAAGTGTATCATAAGACTTAAAGAATCTTTGAGGGCAATTGGGAATGTTTGGTTTTAACATAGAGCTATATACCATTCCTTTACTAATATTAATTTCACCAGAGGATAAATCAGAAAATTTTTCAAAGTTACAAAAGGCTTTTGCAATTTCAATAAGCATTAATGGATACCACACGACTCTTCAGAATGTTCTCGATAAGCTTTCCTAATCATATATCTTTTGTTTCACAGTTTTCTTCTGCACTGATCAAGTCCCACAAGTTAAAAATTCGACTTAATTTTTTAAAAAATTGTTTAAATGAACAAGTTCTGCCCAAGTCTCTTTAGCCCAATAGACTCCTTGACATGAGAGATCGCCCTTTTGATGATTTTTTGAGAATTATTCTTCAGAAACATATTGAAATAACTAAAATACAGGAGAAGGAAGCATTCAAAATATTGAGAAACAAAAAATACTCTTTTAATCAGGCCATTCCATCAGAATGGAAACACAGTATGTTGGATCATTGCTATAATAAACTCAGAAGAATTTGTAATGAACTCAAGAGTAAACTACAAAGAAAATTAGACATTTTAATTGAAAATAGTGATTGGACAAAGCATGCTAATAAAAATTTTGTAATTAACTTATCAGATGAAATTTTAAACAAACATACAACTGCTGCTCTGGGTTTTGGCCTAAGTTTTGCAACTTCAAAAAAACTTAATAATGTTGAAATTGCAAAAGCCTTTTGTAACTTTGAAAAATTTTCTGATTTATCCTCTGATGAAATTAATATTAGTAAAGGAATGGTATATAGCTCTATGTTAAAACCAAACATTCCCAATTGCCCTCAAAGATTCTTTAAGTCTTATGATACACTTAATAATAATAAAAATTTGGGCCTTACTAAAGCAGACAAAATAAATGCAATAGTAATTATGAAAGAAAATGATTACCAAGAAAAAATGAATAATCTCTTAGATGATACTGAAACCTATTCTAAACTTAGGAAAAATCCCCTAGAAACCGTTAACAGCAATTTCAATAAAACAATAAAACTTCTACTGAAAGGCAAAGATGAATTAGTCAAACAATATACTTCAACTAATCCATCTTTACCTTACATGTATGGACTAATAAAAACACACAAACCAGGGAATCCAGTCAGACCAATTATTAGCTCCATAGGGTCAGTTTCATATAAATTATCCAAATGGCTTGTTGATATTTTGAGCCCTATTGTTGGCAAAATTTCTAACTTTAATGTTATAAACAACATAGACTTGGTTGATAAATTAAGCTCCTTGACTGACTTAAATGATTTTAACATGGTTAGTTTTGATGTTACTTCTTTGTTTACGAAAGTTCCTGTTGATGATTTATTAAGTTTCTTATCTGAAGAACTCGTTAACTATGATTTACCATTGCCAGTTCCTACTATCATTAAACTTATTAAACTTTGCATTGTTGATGCAAAATTTGTATTTAATGATAAGTTTTACACTCAGAAGTTTGGTATGGCAATGGGAAATCCTCTTTCACCTGTTGTTAGTAACCTATACATGGAATTTTTTGAAACAAGGTTGCTTAACACAATCCTCCCTAATAGAGCTAAATGGTTCAGATATGTTGATGATATTTTGTGTCTTATGCCCAAAAATGTAGATATACACCATTTCCTTGGAAAATTAAATAGCTTAGCCCATTCTATAAACTTTACTGTTGAGTTTGAAGAAAATAACTCATTGCCTTTTCTAGATGTTTTAATTACTAAGGGTAATAATGAATTCAAATTTAAAATTTACAGAAAACCTACAAATAACTGTTCCTATGTCCACTATTATTCCTCGCATCAAGATAGAGTCAAACTGTCTGTTTTCTCATCAATGTTTTTGAGAGCTTTACGAATTTGTAGTCCTGAGTTCATAGATGAGGAAATATCCAAAATTTATGAAATAGGTAATGATTTAAAATACCCAAGAAATGTAATTGATAAATCTTTTAAAATTGCTAGAAATACTTTTTACAATCCAGAAAGGGACAACCAGCCTTATTCAACTAAAAATATGTTGGTTCTCCCTTACCATGAAAACTTGGTTGATATGCCTTCTCTTCTTAAGACTTTTAATATTAAAGTTGTATTCAAAAATCTTGATACAGTAAAAAAACTTTTGATAAAGAATTCCCCCCAAAATGCTGATGGACGTGTCTATAAGATTTTTTCCTTCAACAATTATATGGTTAGTCTCATCCTTCATAAACCCATCCGCTGACACATCAACTCCCAAATATCTGAAAACATTCAATTCTTCCTCATTCCCTCTCTCCAATGTTATATTCAATTTTTCTTTATCTAAATTATTTGATACCCTCATCACCTTACTCTTATCTATGTTCGCTTTCAACTTTCTACCTTTACACACCCTCCGAAACTCGTCCACTAACCTTTGCAATTTTTCTTTACAATCTCCCATAAGCACAGTATCATCAGGAAAAAGTAACTGTGTCAATTCCAATTTTGTATTTGATTCCCCATAAATTAATCAAACCCCTCTCCCCAACACCTCTCCATTTACTTCTCTCACGACCCCATCTACAACTATATTAAACAACAATGGTGACATAACACATCCCTAAGATCTACTTTTACTGGGAAGTAGTCTCCCTCTCTCCTACACACCCTAACCTGAGCCTCACTATCCTCATAAAAACTCTTTACAGTATTTAATAACTTACTACCTATTCCATATAGTGGCAACATCTGCCACATTGCTCCCTCTATCCACTTTATCTTATGTCTTTTCCATATCCATAAATGCAATGAAAACTTCCCTACCTTTATGTAAATACTGTTTACATATATGCTTTAATATAAACACTAGATATACACATCCACTTCCCACTCTATTAGTAAAGCCTTCTTCCACATCCGCAATCCTACAAAATGGGTTCGAATCCTTGGGTAGTAGGGGGATGATTGAAGGGTGGGGTTGGCACCGACCACTAACCCAGTCTAAGGGTAACCATAGCCGGTGACACCTAAGCTACTCTGAGACCTCTCTCCCTGCTTTGGTTGATCCCTTGCAACATTGCACAGCTCCTGATGACGCACTGAGAAGTGTGAAAGTACTTGAGCTAAAGATTTCCACCCCTTGTGGCTTGTCCTGCATATATATATATATATATATATATATATATATATATATATATATATATATATATATATATATATATATATATATATATATATATATATATATATATATATATATATATTTATTTATTTATTTATTTGATTATCACACTGGCCGATTCCCACCAAGGCAGGGTGGCCCGAAAAAGAAAAACTTTCACCATCATTCACTCCATCACTGTCTTGCCAGAAGGGTGCTTTACACTACAGTTTTTAAACTGCAACATTAACACCCCTCCTTCAGAGTGCAGGCACTGTACTTCCCATCTCCAGGACTCAAGTCAGGGGTAGAGTCCAAGCTCCTGGCCCCGTCTCTTCACTGGTCGCTACTAGGTCACTCTCTCTGAAGCGTGAGCTTTATCATACCTCTGCTTAAAGCTATATATGGATCCTGCCTCCACTACATCGCTATCCAAACTATTCCACTTCCTGACTACTCTGTGGCTGAAGAAATACTTCCTAACATCCTGTGATTCATCTGTGTCTACAACTTCCAACTGTGTCCCATTGTTGCTGTGTCCCATCTCTGGAACATCCTGTCTTTGTCCACCATGTTAATTCCTCTCAGTATTTTGTATGTGTTTATCATATCCCCCCTATCTCTCCTGTCCTCCAGTGTCGTCAGGTTGTTTTCCCTTAACCTCTCCTCGTGGGACATACCTCTTAGTTCTGGAACTAGTCTTGTTGCAAACTTTTGCACTTTCTCTAGTTTTTTTACGCGCTTGGCTAGGTGTGGGTTCCAAACTGGTGCCGCATACTCCAATATGGGCCTAACGTACACGGTGTACAGGGTCCTGAGGGATTCCTTATTAAGATGTCGGAATGCTGTTTTGAGGTTTGCTAGGCACCCATATGCTGCAGCAGTTATTTGGTTGATGTGCGCTTCAGGAGATGTGCCTGGTGTTATACTCACCCAAAGATCTTTTTCCTTGAGTGAGGTTTGTAGTCTCTGACCCCCCAAACTGTACTCCGTCTGTGGTCTTATTTGCCCTTCCCCAATCTTCATGACTTTGCACTTGGTGGGGTTGAACTCTAGGAGCCAATATCTGGACCAGGTCTGCAGCCTGTCCAGATCCCTTTGTAGTTCTGCCTGGTCTTCGATCGAATGACTTCTTCTCATCAACTTCACGTCATCTGCAAACAGGGACACTTTGGAGTCTATTCCTTCACTCATGTCGTTCACAAATACCAGAAACAGCACTGGTCCTAGGACTGACCCCTGCGGGACCCCGCTGGTTACAGGTGCCCACTCTGACACATCACCACGTACCATGACTCGCTGCTGTCTTCCTGACAAGTATTCCCTGATCCATTGTAGTGGGTTCCCTGTTATCCCTGCTTGGTCCTCCAGTTTTTGCACTAATCTCTTGTGTGGAACTGTCAAACGTCTTCTTGCAGTCCAAGAAAATGCAATCCAATCACCCCTCTCTCTCTTGTCTTACTGCTGTCACCATGTCATAGAACTCCAGTAGGTTTGTGACACAGGATTTACCGTCCCTGAAACCATGTTGTCTGCAGTTGATGAGATCATTCCTTTCTAGGTGTTCCACCACTCTTCTTCTGATAATCTTCTCCATGACTTTGCATACTATACATGTCAGTGACACTGGTCTGTAGTTTAGTGCTTCATGTCTGTCTCCTTTTTTAAAGATTGGGACTACATTTGCTGTCTTCCATGCCTCAGGCAATTTCCCTGTTTCGATAGATGTATTGAATATTGTTGTTAGGGGTACACATAGTGCCTCTGCTCCCTCTCTCAAGACCCATGGAGAGATGTTATCCGGCCCCATTGCCTTTGAGGTATCTAGCTCACTCAGAATCCTCTTCACTTCTTCCACGGTTGTGTGTACTGTGTCCAGCACTTGGTGGTGTGCCCCACCTCTCCGTCTTTCTGGAGTCCCTTCTGTCTCCTCTGTGAACACTTCTTTGAATCTCTTGTTGAGTTCCTCCCAAACTTCACGGTCATTTCTTGTCTCTCCTCCTTCCTTCCTTAGCCTGATTACCTGGTCCTTGACTGTTGTTTTCCTCCTGATGTGGCTGTATAACGGCTTCGGGTCAGATTTGGCTCTCGATACAATGTCGTTTTCTTATTGTCGTTGGGCCTCCCTTCTCATCTGTGCATATTCATTTCTGGCTCTACGACTGCTCTACTTATTCTCCTGGGTCCTTTGCCTTCTATATTTCTTCCATTCCCTAGAACACTTGGTTTTTGCTTCCCTGTACCTTTGGGTGAACCATGGGCTCATCCTGGCTTTTTCATTAATCCTGTTACCCTTGGGAACAAACCTCTCCTCAGCCTCCTTGCACATTGTTGCTACATATTCCATCATCTCATTAACTGGCTTCCCTGCCAGTTCTCTGTACCACTGAACCCCGTTCAGGAAGTTCCTCATTCCCGTGTAGTCTCTTTTCTTGTAGTTTGGCTTCATTTGTCCTGACGTTCCTGCTTCCCCTTCCACTTGTAGCTCTACTGTGTATTCGATGCTTAAAACCACATGATCGCTGGCCTGAAGGGGTCTTTCATATGTGATGTCCTCAATATCTGCACTACTCAAAGTGAATACTAGGTCCAGTCTTGCTGGTTCATCCTCTCCTCTCTCTCTTGTAGTGTCCCTTACGTGTTGGTACATGAAGTTTTCCAGTACCACCTCCATCATCTTAGCCCTCCATGTATCTTGGCCCCCATGTGGCTCCAAATTCTCCCAATTGATCTCCTTGTGGTTGAAGTCACCCATAATCAGGAGCTCTGCCCTGCATGCATGAGCTCTTCTGGCCACTGCAGCCAGTGTGTCAAGCATCACTCTATTGCTCTCGTCATACTCTTGCCTTGGCCTCCTGCTGTTCTTTGGTGGGTTATACATCACTGCAATTACCACCTTGGGACCTCCAGAGTGGAGTGTTCCTGCTATGTAATTGCTTGCTTCTCCACTGTCTCCTCTCTCCAGCTCATCAAAATTCCATCGGTTTTTGATCAGCAGTGCCACTCCTCCACCCCCCTGTTCCCTCTGTCTTTCCTCAGGATCTGGTATCCCACTGGAAAGATGGCATCTGTTATCATACCTGTTAGCTTGGCTTCTGTGATCGCTATGATGTCCGGTGATGCTTCTTTGACTCTTTCGTGCCACTCCTCCCACTTATTTGTTATTCTATCAGCGTTTGTGTACCATACATTCAGTTTCCTTTCCAACACTGTGGTTTGGGGGGGCCTGTGGGGGTGGGAGATCTGGTAGCATACTGTGGGATTCTGTAGCTGGGTGTTGGGTGGAAGCTGTGAGTGTGGATTGTAGTTTGTGTTGGGATGGTGTTCTGAGTATAGTTGTGTGTGTGCTTGGCCTTGCTGCTCTGTTCTGCTCTGATTGACCTCTGCTGGTTCCATCCTTGTCTCCTTTCCTAGCTCCTTCCGCTTTTTTGTCCTCTCCCTCTGCTGCTGTCATTCTGTTTGTGTTCTGTCTCTGTCTAGGGACACCCTCTTGTTCTCTTAAGAGTATTTCAACCGTGGTTTCTCTTGGAGGATCCTGTTCTGCACTGTCTCTGTCCTGAGAATCAGCTTGATCAGTCGTTTTCTCCCCTTCAAGTACCCCCGAATTCTCTGAAACTTTACAATCTCATCCATGTCTTCTTCACCTATATCCCTGATGATGTTCTCAATCTCCTTTCTTTCTGCCTGCTGTCTTTCAGTGTTTGTCATTTCCTCTCTCTCCTGAAACCCATGGATAAACACCGATTTTGCCCTTTCCTCCTCCCATTGCCTCTCCCTGTGTGTGTGTGTGTGTGTGTGTGTGTGTGTGTGTGTGTGTGTGTGTGTGTGTGTGTGTGTGTGCGTGTGTGTGTGTGTGTGTGTGTGTGTGCACGTGTGTGTGTGTGTGTGTGTGTGTGTATGTGTGTGTGTACTCACCTAGTTGTACTCACCTAGTTGAGGTTGCGGGGGTCGAGTCCGAGCTCCTGGCCCCGCCTCTTCACTGATCGCTACTAGGTCACTCTCCCTGAGCCGTGAGCTTTATCATACCTCTGCTTAAAGCTATGTATGGATCCTGCCTCCACTACATCGCTTCCCAAACTATTCCACTTACTGACTACTCTGTGGCTGAAGAAATACTTCCTAACATCCCTGTGATTCATCTGTGTCTTCAGCTTCCAACTGTGTCCCCTTGTTACTGTGTCCAATCTCTGGAACATCCTGTCTTTGTCCACCTTGTCAATTCCTCTCAGTATTTTGTATGTCGTTATCATGTCCCCCCTATCTCTCCTGTCCTCCAGTGTCGTCAGGTTGATTTCCCTTAACCTCTCCTCGTAGGACATACCTCTTAGCTCTGGGACTAGTCTTGTTGCAAACCTTTGCACTTTCTCTAGTTTCTTTACGTGCTTGGCTAGGTGTGGGTTCCAAACTGGTGCCGCATACTCCAATATGGGCCTAACGTATACGGTGTACAGGGTCCTGAACGATTCCTTGTGTGTGTGTGTGTGTGTGTGTGTGTGTGTGTGTGTGTGTGTGTGTGTATTCACCTAGTTGTACTCACCTAGTTGAGGTTGCAGGGGTCGAGTCCAAGCTCCTGGCCCCGCCTCTTCACTGGTCGCTACTAGGTCACTCTCCCTGAACCATGAGCTTTATCGTACCTCTGCTTAAAGCTATGTATGGATCCTGCCTCCATGACTCTTTCGTGCCACTCCTCCCGCTTGTTTGTTATTCCATCAGCGTTTGTTTACCATACCTTCAGTTTCCTTTCCAACGCTGTGGTTTGGGGGCCCTTTGGGGGTGGGAGACCTGGTAGCATACTGTGGGATTCTATGGTTGGGGGTTGGGTGGAAGCTGTGGGTATGGATTGTATTGTGTGTTGGGATGGTGTGATAGGTTGTGGGGTTCTGAGGATAGTTGTGTGTGTGCTTGCCCTTGCTGCTCTGTTCTGCTCTGACTGACCTCTGCTGGTTCCATCCTTGTCTCCTTTCGTAGCTCCTTTCGCTTTTTTGTCCTCTCCCTCAGCTGCTTTCTCTCTGTTTGTGTTCTGTCTTTGTCTAGGATCACCTTCTTGTACTCTTCCAAACTTTTCAACCGTGGTTTCTCTTGGAGGATACTGTTCCGCACTGTTTCTGTCCTGAGAATCAGCTTGATCAGTCGTTTTCTCCCCTTCAAGTACCCCCCTATTCTCTGAAAATTTACAATCTCATCCATGTCTTCTCCCCTTATTTCCGTGATGATTTTCTCAATCTCCTTTCTTTCTTCCTGCCGTCTTTCAGTGTGTGTCCTTTCCTCTCTCTCCCGAAGCCCATGGATAATCACTGATTTTGCCCTTTCCTCCTCCCATTGCCTCTCCCTCTGGGACTCTGGTTCCTGTCTGTATGTGGTCATTTTCTCCCTTGATTTTTCCAGTGGCTCTTGGTAGCATTGTTGTGCCTCAGCATTCGACCTATCTCCCTCTCCATCTGCACCCATCTGCTCTTCCCTTCCACTCCCTGGCCCTTCTTTGCAGGCTGATATGACCTTAGCATAATTCATATCTCCTTCCTTCTTGTTCAGCCTCTCATTATCGTATGGTGTGTCTTCTCTGGTCACTACCTCTGAGACTTGCTTCAGCCTGTTTACCTCAAATTCTAGGACCTTTACCCTGGCTACTGCAGTTTCGACTTGTGCCTCCCAATTCTTCGTCTCCTTCTCCAGCCTCTTTTCCCTTTTCACAGAGAGCTCTTTCTCCATTTTTTCAGAAAGCTCTCCTAATTTTCTCTCCCATTCTTGCTCTATCCTTTTCCACTGTTCCTTCATCCATTCCTCCCTACCAGTACCATTGTCATCTGATCCCTGATTCCTGCGAGTCCCAACCATTTTTTTTTTTTAATGAAAGAGAGAGAGAGAAAGAGAAAAAGAAAAAGGGAGAGAGAGTGAGAGATAGGGAGAGAGAGAAGGGGAGCCTAGAAGGAGGGGAAAAGAAAGGAAAAAGGGGGAGAAAGTGAGAGAGGGAAAAGGTAAGAGAGAGAGAGGAGTGACAAGGGAAGAGAGAGAGAGAGAAAAGAAGAGGAAGAGAGAGAATAAGAGAGGAAGAGAGGAAGAGAGAGAGGGAGAGGGAGAGAGAGAGGAAGAGAGAGAGAAAGAGTGAAAGGAAGAGAGAGAGGAAGAGAGAGAGGATGAGAGAGAGGATGAGAGAAAGGGGAGAGAGAGAGAGAGAGAGAGAGAGAGAGGAGAGGAGAGGGAGAGAGAGAGAGAGAGAGAGAGAGAGAGAGAGAGAGAGAGGAAGAGAGAGGAGAGGAGAGGGAGAGAGATGGGGGGGGAAAGGGAGGGTTATAGGGTCACTTCACAGGAAGGTGTAAAATCCTGTATATGTGTGTGTGTGTGTGTGTGTGTGTGTGTCTATATATGTGTGTGTGTGTGTCTGTATCTGTGTGTGTGTGTGTGTGTGTGTGTGTGTGTGTGTGTGTGTGTGTGTGTGTGTGTGTGTGTGTGTGTGTGTGTGTGTGTGTGTGTGTGTGCATGTGTGTGCATATGTGTGTGTGTGTGTGTGTGTGTGTGTGTGTGTGTGTGTGTGTGTGTGTGTGTTGTGTGTGTGTGTGCTACAGCTATTCAAGTGCCTAACAGCAGCGCTGTTCTCATCAAGTGTGTGTGCATATGTTTATGTAAACAGTCCTTATTTCCCACGTATGTACTACATATGTATTGTATATGTACCCGATCTCTTGGTTCCCACTGCACTGTCTTATGC
Organism: Cherax quadricarinatus; assembly: GCF_038502225.1. NCBI lineage: Eukaryota > Metazoa > Arthropoda > Malacostraca > Decapoda > Parastacidae > Cherax > Cherax quadricarinatus. The sequence goes on along the minus strand of NC_091299.1, from coordinate 47,081,009 downwards.
GTTTAAAATTACGTTCAAAAATAAATACACTAGGCTTCGCCTATATGCCGCTACCTCTAAATTCTATTAAATGCCAATAAATGCTGCTTATTATAATTCTGATAGCTCGAGGAGAGTGACCTCCAATTCCAGCTAGAGACAGGTACTATTGACCCCATGCAACTCAAACTAGGTGAATATTACTTGCGGCTGGCAGTGGAGTAACGTTGCGGGTCTGTCCTGTCCCAGAAGTTGATGTTTGAAGCTTCTCGGTATTTTTTTCCACTAACTTCCTGTATGCACTATAGTCTCTAGCTCTTCTAATTTTTTCACTCACTGTATTTACTGACACATCTATACATATCTCTTATCTCCCTGGTCTTGAGTCGCACTTATTCTTCAAAATACTCCACTGCGTTATTATGGCAACACTATTTAGGCCTGACACAACCGTTCACCCTTCCAACGACCCCCACTAAACACTCAGCCAATATTTCCTTTGTTTTCCTTTCTGTGACCACTTATATTTCCTTTTTTCGGGGCTTAAGTGATTATATGCACTCTTATGCGTGCACACGCCTATATCCCACACTCTATTCCTTATGGCACAGTCAGAAATTACCACCAAAACACGAGCTCAAACCGCGTGACTCCTCCACGAGTGTGCGTGTGTGTGTGTGTGTGTGTGTGTGTCTGTATGTGTGTGTACTCGACTAGTTGTACTCACCTAGTTGAGGTTGCAGGGGTCGAGTCCAAGCTCCTGGCCCCGCCTCTTCACTGGTCGCTACTAGGTCACTCTCCCTGAACCGTGAGCTTTATCATACCTCTGCTTAAAGCTACGTATGGATCCTGCCTCCACTACATCGCTTCCCAAACTATTCCGCTTCGAGACTACTCTGTGGCTGAAGAAATTCTTCCTAACATCCCTGTGATTAATCTGTGTCTTCAACTTCCAACTGTGTCCCCTTGTTGCTGTGTCCCATCTCTGGAACATCCTGTCTTTCTCCACCTTGTCAATTCCTCTCAGTATTTTGTTTGTCGTTATCATGTCCCCCCTATCTCTCCTGTCCTCCAGAGTCGTCAGGTTGATTTCCCTTAACCTCTCCTCGAAGGACATACCTCTTAGCTCTGGGACTAGTCTTGTTGCAAACCTTTGCACTTTCTGTAGTTTCTTTACGTGCTTGGCTAGGTGTGGGTTCCAAACTGGTGCCGCATACTCCAATATGGGCCTAACGTACACGGTGTACAGGGTCCTGAGCAGGGACACTTCGGAGTCTGTTCCTTCCGTCATGTCGTTTACAAATACCAGAAATAGCACTGGTCATAGGGCTGACCCCTGTGGGACCCTGCTGGTCACAGGTGCCCACTCAGACACCTCGCCACGTACCATGATTCGCTGCTGTCTTCCTGACAAGTATTCCCTAATCCATTGTAGTGCCTTCCCTGTTATCCCTGCTTGGTCCTCCAGTTTATGCACTAATTTCCTGTGTGGAACTGTGTCAAACGCCTTCTTGCAGTCCAAGAAAATGCAATCCACCCACCTCTCTCTCTCATGTCTTACTACTGTCACCATGTCACAGAACTCCAATAGCTTTGTGACACAGGATTTCCAGTCCCTGAAACCATGTTGGCTGCTGTTGATGAGATCATTCCTTTCTAGGTGTTCGCGCGCGCGCGTGCGAGTGTGTGTGTGTGTGCGTGCGCGCGCGCGTGTGTGTGTGTACTCACCTAATTGTATTCGTCAACTTGTGGTTGTAGGGGTCGAGACTGAGCTCCTAGCCATACCTCTTCACTGAGTGCTACTAATCCTCTCTCTCCCTGCCCCATGAGCTTTATCATACCTCATCTTAAAGCTATGTATGGTTCCTGCCTCCACTACCTCACCTGCTAGGCTGACGTACACGGTGTACAGTGTCTTGAACGATTCCTTACTAAGGTATCGGAACGTTATTCTCAGGTTTGCCAGGCACCCATATGCTGCAGCAGTTATCTGGTTGATGTGTGCTTCTGGAGACGTGCTCGGTGTTATACTCACCCTAAGATCTTTCTCCTTGAGCGAGGTTTGCAGTCTTTGGCCACCTAGCCTATACTCCGTCTGCGGTCTTCTTTGCCCCTCCCCGATGTTCATGACTTTGCATTTGGCGGGGTTAAACTCGAGTAGCCGGTTGCTAGAGCAGGTTTCCAGCCTGTCCGGATCTCTTTGAAGTCCTATGTGTGTGTGTGTACTCACCTAGTTGAGGTTGCAGGGGTCGAGTCCTACCTCCTGGCCCCGCCAGTGTGTGTGTGTACTCACCTAGTTGAGGTTGCAGGAGTCGAGTCCTAGCTTCTGGTGTGTGTGTCTGTGTATGTGATTATGTGTGTGACTATATATACATACATATATATATATATATATATATATATATATATATATATATATATATATATATATATATATATATATATATATATATATATATATATATATATATATATATATACGCAAAACAAACACTGTGAAAGAACAGCGAAATTCCATTTGCTTTCGCGACTTCTCACATTATCAAGGAACTAGTAATAAAGTGAGAAGTCACACAAAAGAGCTTGGAATTTCACTATTCTATCACAGTGATTGTTTTGCATATTCTGATAGCACCTGTTCAGAACATAAGAGCATAAGAAAGAAGGAACACTGCAACAGGCCTACTGATCCATGCAAAGCAGGTCCATGCCATCCCCCGGCCCAGAACAATGACCACCTAGTCAGGAGCACGGCACACCTAGTAGCCAAAGTTAGTCAGGTCCAACTCACACCCACCCACACCCACTCATGTATTTATCCAACCTATTTTTAAAACTACACAAGGTCTTAGCTTCTATGACGGTACTCGGGAGTTTGTTCCACTCATCCACAACTCTATTACCTACGCAGTGCTTTCTTATGTCCTTCCTGAATTTGAACGTTTCCAACTTGAAACCATTGCTGCGAGTCCTGTCTTGGCTGGATATTTTCAGCACTCTATTTACATCCCATTTATTTATTCCTGTTTTCCATTTATACACCTCAATCATGTCCCCCCTAATTCTACGCCTTTTTAGAGTGAAGATTTAGGGCCTTCAGTCTATCCTTATAGGGAAGATTTCTGATACATGGGATCAACTTTGTCATCCTTCTCTGTACGTTTTCCACTGCACTTATATCCATTCTGTAATATGGCCTAACCAAGGATATATAGAGTTGAAGAACAACCTAAGGACTTCTATTATTTGTACTTCTTGATATGAAGCCAAGGATTCTGTTAGCTTTATTGCGAACACTTATGCACTGTTGTCTTGGTTTTAGATTACTGCTAACTAGAACTCCGAAATCCTTTTCGCAATCGGTGGTATTAAGATCTACACTATTCATTTATAAGTGGCATGGATGTTGTCCTGTCCAACATTTAGCACTTTGCATTTGTTTATATTAAATTGCACCTGCCACTTCTCCGACCAATGCATCAGTCTATTCAAATCATCCTGGAGTGCACTAATGTCCTCAATAGAATGAATTGGACGGCCTATTTTGGTGTCATCAGCAAATTTGCTTATGTCGCTATTTATTCCCTCATCTACATCGTTTATGTAAATTGTAAACAACAAGGGGTCCAACACTGACCCCTGCGGAACACCGCTTGTGACGTGCCCCCTTTCTGATTTCACACCATTTATGAAACTCTTTGCTTCCTATTTGTCAACCATGCATCTACCCAGGAAAAAAAATTTTTGTTGGCAAGAACCTAGTCTAGCAGATTGTTTCCTCTAGTTGGTTCTGTCACAAACTCTTTTAAAAAAGCAATCCTGAACTGTATCATGAAAGTCACTAGACTCAAGATTTCTTGTCAAGTTGTTCCAGTCAATTTGTCTAAAGTTAAAATCTCCCATTAACACAACATTTTCATACCTAGGCGCCTTATGAATTTCGTCCCATAGCAGCTAACTGCACTCCCTATTTAGGTTTGGGGGCCTATATATCACACCCAAAATTAATTTTTCATACTCCTCGAGAAACTGTAGTCAAACAGATTCTGTGTCCGATGTTTCTATTCTTATATCATGTCTTACACAACAATTTAAATTATCTCTGACACACATCGCCACTCTACCACCCTTCCTGTTGATCCTATCAGTGTGGAATAGTTTATAACCCCTTATGCTGCATTCAGAAGGCATTTCTCTATCATTCAAGTTGAACCAGGTCTCAGTTATAGCAATAATATCTATATTACCTGCACTTGTGAGTAATCTTAGCGAATCTATTTTATTTCTTAGACTCCTACTATTTGTATAGTAAACCTTAAGGGAGCTAGTCACTCGTTGCCCTCTATCTCTCTTTGTTGATCAGTTGATTTGTCTTTATTAGGAACTTTATTTTGAATATTGTCTTTTAAACACATCCCTGAGGTATCCTGGTAATATCTGCTGTTTCCAACAATAATACTGCAGCCTGATTGTTTCCCACAAACACCCATACATCTATAATCTATCAGTTTAAAGTCCTAGACAAATCATCAATTACCTCTCAATCGAATTCTCTAATGCAACCACTCCAACCCCAGAGAAATAAACCCCATCCCTTGCATACATATCATGTTTGCCATAGAATTTGTCCCAGTTATCAATGAATGGGATTGCAAGTTCCTTGCAGTACCTGTCTGGCCAGCATTTTATACCAATTGCCCTAGACATCCATTCATTGCCCACTCCCTTTCTAGGGAAGATGCTACATATGATAGGGATTCCTCCCTTAGACCTGACTACTTCTTTGGCTGACCTGTACTTATCCAGTAGCTCCTGTCTCCTGCCCTTCAAAATGTCACTTCCACCAGTACTAAGACAGATAATGGGTTTGTTCCCATTACCTGACGTAACAATACCCAACCTGCTGACTATGTCACCAACACCAGCTCCTGGGAGGTACACTCTCTGTCTGGCTTTTCTATCTCTGTTACAAAAAGCACGGTCCATATATCTTACCTGAGGGTCTCCCACAATCAGAATATTCTTACCTTGATTAGCAGGGGAGTCAGAAGTACGTTTAACCTCACTAACCACTCAAGTACACTCGTCTTGGAAAACAGAGAATCGATCTCTTGCCTTTACTTCTTTAGTAACCCTCCTTATCTTCCTTCTTCCTGAACTGTGAACCACTTGCCACTTAAAGCGGCTGCCGCTCTCACTGGTGGTAAGCATTTCTTCATTACCAGCACCAACTATCTCACACTCACTCCCAAACTCATCTATGCGAAGCTTCAGCCTCCTATTTTCCTCCTGAAAAAGTAGAACTTCCTTCATCAACAATTTAACCTGAGATTCTAAAACACCGCAACAAGCCATTGTGCTTGGTAACACCCCACGCTAATACCAAGACAGCTCAAGACAGGTATGACCACACGTGACCACTGACCTCAGTTTACTTAGATCTTATTGCATATATATATATATATATATATATATATATATATATATATATATATATATATATATATATATATAAATATATATTTATATATATATATATATGTATATATATATATATATATATATATATATATATATATATATACATATATATATACATATATATATTTCTTTCTTTCAACACACCGGCCGTATCCCACAGAGGCGGGGTGGCCCAAAGTAAAAACAAAAGTTTCTCCTTTTACATTTAGTAATATATACAGAAGAAGAGGTTACTAGCCCCTTGCTCCCGGCATTTTAGTCGCCTCTTACAACACGCATGGCTTACGGAGGGAGAATTCTGTTCCACTTCCCCATGGAGATAAAAGGAAATAAACAAGAATAAGAACTAGAAAAAAAATAGAAGAAAACCCAGAGGGGTGTGTATATATGTGCTTGTACATGTATGTGTAGTGTGACCTAAGTGTAAGCAGAAGTAGCAAGACGTACCTGAAATCTTGCATGTTCATGAGACAGAAAAAAAGACACCAGCAATCCTACCATCATGTAAAATAATTACAGGCTTTCGTTTTACACTCACTTGGCAGGACGGTAGTACCTCCCTGGGTGGTTGATGTCTACCAACCTACTACCTATACACACACATATATATATATATATATATATATATATATATATATATATATATATATATATATATATATATATTATATATATGTATATATATATATATATATATATATATATATATATATATATATATATATATATATATATATATATATATATATATATCTATATATATATATATATATGTGTATATATATATATATATGTATATATATAGATATATATTTATGTAGATATATATATATATATATATATATATATATATATATATATATATATATATATATATATATATATATATATATATATATATATATATATATATATATTTATATTTATGTGGCAGATGTTGCAGGTGTATGGTGTACGAGGTAGGTTACTGAAAGCAGTGAAGAGTTTTTACGAGGATAGTGAGGCTCAAGCTAGAGTATATAGGAAAGAGGGAAATTATTTCCCTGTAAAAGTAGGCCTTAGACAAGGATGTGTGATGTCACCGTGGTTGTTTAATATATTTGTAGATGGGGTTGTAAGAGAAGTAAATGCGAGGGTCTTGACAAGAGGCGTGGAGTTAAAAGATAAAGAATCAAACATAAAGTGGGAGTTGTCACAGTTGCTCTTTGCTGATGACACTGTGCTCTTGGGAGATTCTGAAGAGAAGTTGCAGAGATTGGTGGATGAATTTGGTAGGGTGTGCAAAAGAAGAAAATTAAAGAGAATACTGGAAAGAGTAAGGTTATGAGGATAACAAAAAGATTAGGTGATGAAAGATTGGATATCAGATTGGAGGGAGAGAGTATGGAGGAGGTGAATGTATTCAGATATTTGGGAGTGGACGTGTCAGCGGATGGGTCTATGAAAGATGAGGTGAATCATAGAATTGATGAGGGGAAAAGGGTGAGTGGTGCACTTAGGAGTCTGTGGAGACAAAGAACTTTGTCCTTGGAGGCAAAGAGAGGAATGTATGAGAGTATAGTTTTACCAACGCTCTTATATGGGTGTGAAGCATGGGTGATGAATGTTGCAGCGAGGAGAAGGCTGGAGGCAGTGGAGATGTCATGTCTGAGAGCAATGTGTGGTGTGAATATAATGCAGAGAATTCGTAGTTAGGAAGTTAGGAGGAGGTGCGGGATTACCAAAACTGTTGTCCAGAGGGCTGAGGAAAGGTTGTTGAGGTGGTTCGGACATGTGGAGAGAATGGAGCGAAACAGAATAACTTCAAGAGTGTATCAGTCTGTAGTGGAAGGAAGGCGGGGTAGGGGTCGGCCTAGGAAAGGTTGGAGGGAGGGGGTAAAGGAGGTTTTGTGTGCGAGGGGCTTGGACTTCCAGCAGGCATGCGTGAGCGTGTTTGATAGGAGTGAATGGAGACAAATGGTTTTTAATACTTGACGTGCTGTTGGAGTGTGAGCAAAGTAACATTTATGAAGGGGTTCAGGGAAACCGGCAGGCCGGACTTGAGTCCTGGAGATGGGAAGTACAGTGCCTGCACTCTGAAGGAGGGGTGTTAATGTTGCAGTTTAAAAACTGAAGTGTAAAGCACCCTTCTGGCAAGACAGTGATGGAGTGAATGACGGTGAAAGTTTTTCTTTTTCGGGCCACCCTGCCTTGGTGAGAATCGGGCAGTGTGATAAAAAAATATATATATATTTATATATATATATATATATATATATATATATATATATATATATATATATATATATATATATATATATATATGTATATATATATATATATATATATATATATATATATATATATATATATATATATATATATATATATATATATATATATATATATATATGTACATATACATATATGCAATAAGATCACAGTAAACAGGTGATTTCAAAATATGCAAAACAACCACTCTGAAAGAATAGAGAAATTCCAAGCGCTTTCGTGACTACTCACATTATCACGGATAATGTGAGTAGACACGAAAGCGCTTTTAATTTCTCTATTCTTTCAGAGTGGTTGTTTTGCATATACATATATATATATATATATATATATATATATATATATATATATATATATATATATATATATATATATATATATATATATATATATGTATATATATATATATATATATATATATATATATATATATATATATATATATAAATATATATATATATATATATA
>NC_091299.1:47032810-47067810 GCF_038502225.1 Cherax quadricarinatus | reverse complement strand
GGATGTACATGTTTATAGAGGGGCCACAGATATATCAGATCACTTTCTAGTTGTAGCTACACTGAGAGTAAAAGGTAGATGGGATACAAGGAGAATAGAAGCATCAGGGAAGAGAGAGGTGAAGGTTAATAAACTAAAAGAGGAGGCAGTTAGGGTAAGATATAAACAGCTATTGGAGGATAGATGGGCTAATGAGAGCATAGGCAATGGGGTCGAAGAGGTATGGGGTAGGTTTAAAAATGTAGTGTTAGAGTGTTCAGCAGAAGTTTGAGGTTACAGGAAAGTGGGTGCAGGAGGGAAGAGGAGTGATTGGTGGAATGATGATGTAAAGAGAGTAGTAAGGGAGAAAAAGTTAGCATATGAGAAGTTTTTACAAAGTAGAAGTGATGCAAGGAGGGAAGAGTATATGGAGAAAAAGAGAGAGGTTAAGAGAGTGGTGAAGCAATGTAAAAAGAGAGCAAATGAGAGAGTGGGTGAGATGTTATCAACAAATTTTGTTGAAAATAAGAAAAAGTTTTGGAGTGAGATTAACAAGTTAAGAAAGCCTAGAGAACTAATGGATTTGTCAGTTAAAAATAGGAGAGGAGAGTTATTAAATGGAGAGTTAGAGGTATTGGGAAGATGGAGGGAATATTTTGAGGAATTGTTAAATGTTGATGAAGATAGGGAAGCTGTGATTTCGTGTATAGGGCAAGGAGGAATAACATCTTGTAGGAGTGAGAAAGAGCCAGTTGTGAGTGTGGGGGAAGTTCGTGAGGCAGTAGGTAAAATGAAAGGGGGTAAGGCAGCCGGGATTGATGGGATAAAGATAGAAATGTTAAAAACAGGTGGGGATATAGTTTTGGAGTGGTTGGTGCAATTATTTAATAAATGTATGGAAGAGGGTAAGGTACCTAGTTATTGGCAGAGAGCATGCATAGTTCCTTTGTATAAAGGCAAAGGGGATAAAAGAGAGTGCAAAAATTATAGGGGGATAAGTTTGTTGAGTGTACCTGGTAAAGTGTATTGTAGAGTTATAATTGAAAGAATTAAGAGTAAGACGGAGAATAGGATAGCAGATGAACAAGGAGGCTTTAGGAAAGGTAGGGGGTGTGTGGACCAGGTGTTTACAGTGAAACATATAAGTGAACAGTATTTAGATAAGGCTAAAGAGGTCTTTGTGGAATTTATGGATTTGGAAAAGGCGTATGACAGGGTGGATATGGGGGCAATGTGGCAGATGTTGCAAGTGTATGGTGTAGGAGGTAGGTTACTGAAAGCAGTGAAGAGTTTTTACGAGGATAGTGAGGCTCAAGTTAGAGTATGTAGGAAAGAGTGAAATTTTTTCCCAGTAAAAGTAGGCCTTAGACAAGGATGTGTGATGTCACCGTGGTTGTTTAATATATTTATAGATGGGGTTGTAAGAGAAGTAAATGCGAGGGTCTTGGCAAGAGGCGTGGAGTTAAAAGATAAAGAATCACACACAAAGTGGGAGTTGTCACAGCTGCTCTTTGCTGATGACACTGTGCTCTTGGGAGATTCTGAAGAGAAGCTGCAGAGATTGGTGGATGAATTTGGTAGGGTGTGCAAAAGAAGAAAATTAAAGGTGAATACAGGAAAGAGTAAGGTTATGAGGATAACAAAAAGATTAGGTGATGAAAGATTGGATATCAGATTGGAGGGAGAGAGTATGGAGGAGGTGAACGTATTCAGATATTTGGGAGTGGACGTGTCAGCGGATGGGTCTATGAAAGATGAGGTGAATCATAGAATTGATGAGGGAAAAAGAGTGAGTGGTGCACTTAGGAGTCTGTGGAGACAAAGAACTTTGTCCTTGGAGGCAAAGAGGGGAATGTATGAGAGTATAGTTTTACCAACGCTCTATATGGGTGTGAAGCGTGGGTGATGAATGTTGCAGCGAGGAGAAGGCTGGAGGCAGTGGAGATGTCATGTCTGAAGGCAATGTGTGGTGTGAATATAATGCAGAGAATTCGTAGTTTGGAAGTTAGGAGGAGGTGCGGGATTACCAAAACTGTTGTCCAGAGGGCTGAGGAAGGGTTGTTGAGGTGGTTCGGACATGTAGAGAGAATGGAGCGAGACAGAATGACTTCAAGAGTGTATCAGTCTGTAGTGGAAGGAAGGCGGGGTAGGGGTCGGCCTAGGAAAGGTTGGAGGGAGGGGGTAAAGGAGGTTTTGTGTGCAAGGGGCTTGGACTTCCAGCAGGCATGCGTGAGCGTGTTTGATAGGAGTGAATGGAGACAAATGGTTTTTAATACTTGACGTGCTGTTGGAGTGTGAGCAAAGTAACATTTATGAAGGGATTCAGGGAAACCGGCAGGCCGGACTTGAGTCCTGGAGATGGGAAGTACAGTGCCTGCACTCTGAAGGAGGGGTGTTAATGTTGCAGTTTAAAAACTGTAGTGTAAAGCACCCTTCTGGCAAGACAGTGATGGAGCGAATGATGGTGAAAGATTTTCTTTTTCGGGCCACCCTGCCTTGGTGGGAATCGGCCAGTGTGATAATAAAATAAATAAATAAATTGGGAAAAAATATGCGTGACTATACGATCTCTGTAAACTTCAACTGGAAGTTTCAAAACAAAGAAAAAAATGCTTTTTAACGTTTTACCAGGCAGGTGCGAGAAGGTGCTGAAAAAATGAAAATCCTGGCCTCTTCACTTAGTGAGCATAATTAAATGAACCACTTAGCGTTGTCTGGTCGGGACTCGCTACTCTGGCCTCCCATGCAAGGCACACTCAAACAAATTTCCCAGACTGTTGTAATTTCCTCTAATGTGTCCAAGAGGATCTTATTAGTGGGTTGAAGTGTTCGGTAATTGAGCCTCATTAGCCAGGCTCTATGAGTGTGTGAGAGGGAGAGGGAGTGAGAGAGAGAGAGGGAGAGAGAAAGAGAGAGAGAGAGAGAGAGAGAGAGAGAGAGAGAGAGAGAGAGAGAGAGAGAGAGAGAGAGAGAGAGAGAGAGAGAGAGAGAGAGAGAGAGAGAGACAGACAGACAGACAGACAGACAGAGAGACAGACAGACAGAGACAAAAACAGAGAGACAAAGACAGAGAGACAGAGAGACAGAGACAGAGACAGAGACGGACAGACTGACAAACAGAAAAAAGGCAGAGAAACAGACATAGAAAAAGAGTGTGTGTGTGGTCGAGGTGGGACATGTTAAGTGCCTCCATAAACCTTAGCAGGAGTTAGCCAATTCCTTCAAGGAAATGAATATCAGCGATATCTGTGATATTTAAGTGTTATGAAGGACAAGCGTAGTGTGAGTGATTGCTGGCAGGCATAACATATCGCCATCATAATCCGTAGTACCCAGATGCTATATAATAGCATCTGGGTACCACATAACAACGTGACTGTTCATCTATAATATCGTCATTTGTGTTAACAACTTTATTAGATCGGGAACGTGTGGATAGTATGCAAACGTTTTTAATTAAGTGATAGTACGTTAAGACAACACTGTCCTGGCCGTTCACCCCCAAACAACAACACACTCACAGGTCCCACCTCTCCCCTCATTAATACCACACCTCACCTCTCACTCTCCTGCATAACACTTTTGTAATCTTGCAAACCCTTTTCTACTGTTATGACTTCACGTGGCGTAATAACAAGAATACAGTTACGATCTGGTTATTGTCCCACGACCTACTGCAGTGTTTGTGGATATTCAGCAAGAGAACTGGCACGTCTTAAATGTCTGAAACCAGAGTGCTCCAATTACTGCCACACAGACTGCATGACACTCCGAGTAGTTTTTTGTTCTAGCCACGCGGAATATCTCAAGAACTTAAAAAACATTCAAGAACCATGACATATGTATCAGAAACGAACCTGGAGCCACATCATAAAGGTTTAGAGGTGCCTCACAGACCCCACTCTAATAATAATAATAATAATAATAATAATAATAATAATAATAATAATAATAATAATAATAATAATAAAACTTTATTTCTACAAGCACATGTACAACGTATACAGGCCTAACTGACGTCAATGACATACTACTATATAGAAAGCCCCATGATATGCAGAGCAACTCGGGCAAGTTAGATCAGTTTTGTCCCCAGAATGCGACCCACACCAGTCGACTAACATCTGTTTTACTGCTAGGTGATCAGGGATAGCAGCTGTCTTAAGTAAACACGGGTGAGCTGAGTACGCTAGCAATTGAGCTAGGGGATATCGTAATAATATAGAATGTCCTACTGGGCTGTGTTGTCAAGTGGCTGCTGGGATATTCCATCAAAGGGAATCACTTCGTAATTTTCTTAAATCATTAGATTTGCTTCAGTCTATAGTAGAAAACTGGACCAGACCTACGTCAAGGCGCTATGATGCTCAGCTGATGCCAACACTATTGACATGGCCTGGAATACTCACATTATGATTAACTCAACAACAAATACCTGGTGGAAATATGTTAGCACAAGGGCTCCACAGGTTGACAGAGCTCAAAATACTGCATCTGAAAATTCTAATACAACTTCTTTAGCCACCATAGAGGGAACAGATCCATTCCCCAGCAATGAAGCAAGCCATAGAACTGTCTGCTCTCCTCCTACACCTGACAATACACCTGATACCACAGCTTCAAGATCTGCTTGTACACCTGGCAGCAGTGCTCCATCTGTCAATACCGGGTCAAGTTTTTCTCTACCAGAGATGACCGACACTGCAAATGACCAAATCACAAATGGTAGGTATATGTCTGGGAGAGCTAGACGAAGGCTTGGAAGAGTTCCTGGAAGAGGACGTGGAAGAGAAGAAGGTAAACACCGGCAGCCGTCTCACCTTCTACCAACACAGCTTCAAGGAAACGCTCACCAGGTATACATTGATAGGGCTCACCAGGAGCAGAACATACAGAGAAATCAGCTGCTTATTCAGCAGCAAAGCACAAGAGGTGCTGGAAATGGCAGGCCACCCTCCCAGGCACCTAGGCTCCTGCTTTGTCTCAGGAGGGGATACGCTTCTAACAACTGTCTGCGAGATACAAGGTGCAATTACTGCCACAAAAGTGAACATCAGGCAGATCATTGTCGTAAGAAAAAGAAACTTGACAGACAAGATCACTTGGTCTGTAGAGATTTGTTCTTAGAACAAACCAGAATCTCCTGTCTTGGCTCAGCAAGTGGTTTTGTGCCTTATTCAAATTTCTGGATAATAATCTCACTGCAGATGACAGTGTTTTCGACTACCACTCGCTTTTTCATGACCGTCAGCATGGCTTCAAGAATGGTCACTCTGCTGTTGATTTGCTGCAAACCTCTCAACTAAGCGGCACCAATCACTGGATGAATCCAAGAACAGCTGCGTAGTAGAACTGGACATTTCTGGTGCTTTCGACCGAGTGTGGCACCAGGAGTTGTCACCTCTGTACTATGTGACGGATTTTCTTCTCCGTGTGCGTGTGTGATAATTTATGTATGTACTTATTGTTCTCAACAGTTTTTTTTTTTTTTTATCACACTGGCCGATTCCCACCAAGGCAGGGTGGCCCGAAAAATAAAAAGTTTCACCATCATTCACTCCATCACTGTCTTGCCACAAGGGTGTTTTACACTACAGTTTTTAAACTGCAACATTAACACCCCTCCTTCAGAGTGCAGGCACTGTACTTCCCATCTCCAGGACTCAAGTCCGGCCTGCCGGTTTCCCTGAACCCCTTCATAAATGTTACTTTGCTCACACTCCAACAGATGGTCAAGTATTAAAAACCATTTGTCTCCATTCACTCCTATCAAACACGCTCACGCATGCCTGCTGGAAGTCCAAGCCCCTCGCACACAAAACCTCCTTTACCCCCTCCCTCCAACCTTTCCTAGGCCGACCCCTACCCCGCCTTCCTTCCGCTACAGACTGATACACTCTTGAAGCTATTCTGTTTCGCTCCATTCTCTCCACATGTCCGAACCACCTCAACAACCCTTCCTCAGCCCTCTGGACAACAGTTTTGGTAATCCCGCACCTCCTCCTAACTTCCAAACTACGAATTCTCTGCATTATATTCACACCACACATTGCTCTCAGACATGACATCTCCACTGCCTCCAGCCTTCTCCTCGCTGCAACATTCATTACCCATGCTTCACACCCATATAAGAGCGTTGGTAAAACTATACTCTCATACATTCCCCTCTTTGCCTCCAAGGACAAAGTTCTTTGTCTCTACAGACTCCTAAGTGCACCACTCACCCTTTTCCCCTCATCAATTCTATGATTCACCTCATCTTTCATAGACCCATCCGCTGACACGTCCACTCCCAAATATCTGAATACATTCACCTCCTCCATACTCTCTCCCTCGAATCTGATATCCAATCTTTCATCACCTAATCTTTTTGTTATCCTCATAACCTTACTCTTTCCTGTATTCACTTTCAATTTTCTTCTTTTGCACACCCTACCAAATTCATCCACCAATCTCTGCAACTTCTCTTCAGAATCTCCCAAGAGCACAGTGTCATCAGCAAAGAGCAACTGTGACAACTCCCACTTTATGTGTGATTCTTTATCTTTTAACTCCACGCCTCTTGCCAAGACCCTCGCATTTACTTCTCTTACAACCCCATCTATAAATATATTAAACAACCACGGTGACATCACACATCCTTGTCTAAGGCCTACTTTTACTGGGAAATAATTTCCCTCTTTCCTACATACTCTAACTTGAGCCTCACTATCCTCGTAAAAACTCTTCACTGCTTTCAGTAACCTACCTCCTACACCATACACCTGCAACATCTGCCACATTGCCCCCCTATCCACCCTGTCATACGCCTTTTCCAAATCCATAAATTCCACAAAGACCTCTTTAGCCTTATCTAAATACTGTTCACTTATATGTTTCACTGTAAACACCTGGTCCACACACCCCCTACCTTTCCTAAAGCCTCCTTGTTCATCTGCTATCCTATTCTCCGTCTTACTCTCAATTCTTTCAATAATAACTCTACCATACACTTTGCCAGGTATACTCAACAGACTTATCCCCATATAATTTTTGCACTCTCTTTTATCCCCTTTGCCTTTATACAAAGGAACTATGCATGCTCTCTGCCAATCCCTAGGTACCTTACCCTCTTCCATACATTTATTAAATAATTGCACCAACCACTCCAAAACTAGATCCCCACCTGCTTTTAATATTTCTATCTTTATCCCATCAATCCCGGCTGCCTTACCCCCTTTCATTTTACCTACTGCCTCACGAACTTCCCCCACACTCACAACTGGCTCTTCCTCACTCCTACAAGATGTTGTTCCTCCTTGCCCTATACACGAAATCACAGCTTCCCTATCTTCATCAACATTTAACAATTCCTCAAAATATTCCCTCCATCTTCCCAATACCTCTAACTCTCCATTTAATAACTCTCCTCTCCTATTTTTAACTGACAAATCCATTTGTTCTCTAGGCTTTCTTAACTTGTTAATCTCACTCCAAAACGTTTTCTTATTTTCAACAAAATTTGTTGATAACATCTCACCCACTCTCTCATTTGCTCTCTTTTTACATTGCTTCACCACTCTCTTAACCTCTCTCTTTTTCTCCATATACTCGTCCCTCCTTTCATCACTTCTACTTTGTAAAAACTTCTCGTATGCTAGCTTTTTCTCCCTTACTACTCTCTTCACATCATCATTCCACCAATCACTCCTTTTCCCTCCCGCACCCACTTTCCTGTAACCACAAACTTCTGCTGAACACTCTAACACTACATTTTTAAACCTACCCCATACTTCTTCGACCCCATTGCCTATGCTCTCATTAGCCCATCTATCCTCCAATAGCTGTTTATATCTTACCCTAACTGCCTCCTCTTTTAGTTTATAAACCTTCACCTCTCTTTTCCCTGATGCTTCTATTCTCCTTGTATCCCATCTACCTTTTACTCTCAGTGTAGCTACAACTAGAAAGTGATCTGATATATCTGTGGCCCCTCTATAAACATGTACATCCTGAAGTCTACTCAACAGTCTTTTATCTTCCAATACATAATCCAACAAACTACTGTCATTTCGCCCTACATCATATCTTGTATACTTATTTATCCTCTTTTTCTTAAAATATGTATTACCTATAACTAAACCCCTTTCTATACAAAGTTCAAGCAAAGGGCTCCCATTATCATTTACACCTGGCACCCCAAATTTACCTAGCACACCCTCTCTAAAAGTTTCTCCTACTTTAGCATTCAGATCCCCTACCACAATTACTCTCTCACTTGGTTCAAAGGCTCCTATACATTCACTTAACATCTCCCAAAATCTCTCTCTCTCCTCTGCATTCCTCTCTTCTCCAGGTGCATACACGCTTATTATGACCCACTTCTCGCATCCAACCTTTACTTTAATCCACATAATTCTTGAATTTACACATTCATATTCTCTTTTCTCCTTCCATAACTGATCATTCAACATTACTGCTACCCCTTCCTTTGCTCTAACTCTCTCAGATACTCCAGATTTAATCCCATTTATTTCCCCCCACCGAAACTCCCCTATCCCCTTCAGCTTTGTTTCGCTTAGGGCCAGGACATCCAACTTCTTTTCATTCATAACATCAGCAAGCATCTGTTTCTTGTCATCCACACTACATCCACGCACATTTAAGCATCCCAGTTTTATAAAGTTTTTCTTCTTCTCTTTTTTAGTAAATGTCTACAGGAGAAGGGGTTACTAGCCCATTGCTCCCGGCATTTTAGTCGCCTCATACGACACGCAGTTTTGTACTATATATATGTATTATGTCTGTATAAGATATGCTCTCAATAAAATATAAAAAAAAGATCTCTAAGAGTAGTTCTCAATGGAACAGAACAAACAAGACACTTTATTGATGCAACCGTTCCACAAGGAAATGTGAATGTGTTACTGCATATCTACTTCAATGAACACATTGAATATCTGCTTCATATGGAATATCTACTTCAGTGAACACAATCGTGCTCTCTCTCTCTCTCTCTCTCTCTCTCTCTTATAACCTACTCATACTGTGGTATGCTAAGGTCAGTGGTCACAATTGATCATATCTGTAATGAGCTGTTTTGGGGGATTAGTGTTGAGTATTATAGAGCACCATGGCTTGCTTCAGTAGTGTTTTAGAATCTGAGGTGTAGATGTTGAAGGTGTTGAAGCTTAAAATTCGTCTGGATACGAATAGCAATGAAAGTGAGATGTTTAGAGTTAGTGAAGGGAAATAGGTTACCAGCAACGAGGAGCAGGTTGACAGCCGTTGCAAGTGGATAGAAGCTTCCAGTAAAGAAAAACATCATAGAAATTATAAAAGAGTACATTTAAAGGAAGGAAATCGCTTCTCCATTCTCCAAGACGTATGTACTTCAATGGTCAGTGAGGTTAAAACCACCGCTAACTCCTCTGCTAATAAAGGTATGAATATCCTTGCCGTCTGTGACTCACAGCTAAGCTACTGATCGTGCTTTGTGTAACAGAGATAGGAAGGTAAGACAGATGGTGAGTTTCCCAGGAGCTGGAGTTGGTGACATAGTCAATAGGTTGGATAATGTCATGTCAAGTGATGGAAGCAGGGCCATTATCTGTCTCAGTGCTGGTGGAAAAGATATTGGGAAGAGCAGGAGACAGGAGTTGCTAGATAAGTACAGCTATATACATTTAATTAGGTCTAAGGGAAGGGTCCCGATCATATGTAGCATCATGCCTAGGAGGAGAGTGGACAATGCCTAAGACAACTGGTGTAAATTGCTGATTAGACAGGAACTTGAGAACTGGGATGATTTTTATGGAAAACGTGACTTCTATGTACGGCATGGGGGTATTTCTCTCAGGGTAGTGGTGGTCATGTTAGTAAACTTTGTGGAGAGGGCCACTTGCAGCTGTAATGGAATGTGTAGTAACTTAACACATATTTCCTCCCAGTTTTTATACAGGAAGATGCTTGTGAGGGAAAAGTTCAATAGATAGGAGTAGCGAGGGAGTGTATAGTAACAATAGTTTCATTGCCGGCTACTTGTTAAGGTAGGGTAAGTCCCGCTCCCGCTATCCCCCCCCTTTTTCCCCCTCCCCGAAAGTGATAGTTTGATTGCCGGCTGCTTGTTAAGGTAGGATCAGTGTAGCTCCCATTATCCCTTCCCCTACCTCTTCCCTCCCCCCCGAAAGGTGACGTGTGGGGCTACGGTCAAAGAGTAAATCACTCGACTCGCAGCTCCCAACACTACTGTAAGTACACGCCTGATCATATTTTAGTGGACTTATTGGTTGAAAGCTTCACTTTTGACAAATAACTAACTTAGTCCTTTCAGTCTTGATAGGTTAAAATGTTTTAATAATCACCACATCTTTTAGGTATTGTACTTATCATGGAGAGTGATTTCTTAAGCAGTGGGTAATCTGTTTCTCTTTACAGCTTGAAAGGACAGAGAGGGTCACCTGCTAATCAATGAGTAGAATTGAAGGAGACAGACTAACGTTCTGAGACGTCCCAAATTCTTATCCACTTACCTGTTTGTGTATGCAAGTAGCAGGATATAGCCCCTAATCATTGCAGTGGAAAAAAACCTGCTTTCCTGTCATTTGGACGGATTATTGACGGCTAGAAAATCTGTGAAGAACGAGCCGGTGGGTTGTCATCAACACCTGCGACCCCCCTCCCCCCCATCATCAGCAACGGCTACGATTTCAACAACACACAGTGTCACCAACACCAGACACCCAAGTTTTATATATATATATTAGCGTTGAATTCAGATATCATTTTATTTTTCATTTTTAATTTTCTTTAATGTAGGATTAATATTTCATATTTAAGTGTTTTATATTTTATATTTTCTATATAATAAAGTGTTTATGTTTGTCTGTTATTATTTCTTTTTCTATTCATTAATTTTCCTGAGGAGGAGCCAGCCTTGGTCATACTGTCTGAAGTTGTTACAGGGCTGAGTAAGCCTTCACAATGCTATCGAAATTCCAGAAATAATAAATTAATTTGATAAGGACGAAAATAATTTATGCATGATCAAAGTCACTAGTGACATGGTTCTCAGATAAGTAAATTAAAAACTAACAAATCCCCGAGCCTTGAATGTAATGAGGAATTTAGTAAAACTTTGAGTTATTTTTTCAACATATCACTGCTAACTGACATAGTGTCAAATAAGTGGAAAATGGCAAATGTGGTACCTATGTACAAAGCTGGAGTCAGGTCCGTAGCTTCGAATTATAGATCAGTAATCTTAACCTCCATTGTGGGAAACTTGATGGAATTAATAATCACCGAGACTATTCGAAGCCACCTTGAAATATATAAATTGACTAATGATTCTCAACACGGTTTTACAAAAGGGCGTTCCTCCCTTACGAATTTACTAATGTTTTTCGCTATGGTATTTGAGGTAGATCATAGTAATGAATATGACATTGTGTATATGGACATCAATAAGGCTTTTGAGAGAGTTCCACATCGGAGGTTGTGGAAAGAACAGGCACATGGAATAGGACAGATAGATAGGCAACAGAAAGTTTGCATAAATGAGATCTGGTTAGCAGGAACCTGAAACCAAGATACTTATCTATAAGTGTTCGCAATAAAGTGAACACAATACTTGGCTTAATATCAAAAAGTATAAATAATAAGAGTCCTCAGGTTTTTAGTCAACTCAATATATCTTTGGATAGGCCTTTTTTTAGATTATGCTACACAGTTTTGGTCACCATATTATGGAATGGATATAAATGCACTGTATAACGTAGGAAGGATTACAAAGATGATTCCGTGTATCAGAAATCTTTCCTACAAGGACAGACTGAAGCCCTGAATCTACATTTTCTAGAAAGGTATAGAATTATGGGGAAACATGACTGAGGTGTGTATATACTAGAAAACAGGAATAAATAAAGGGGAGTTAAATAACGTGCTAAAAATATCTAACCAAAATAGGACTCACAGCAATGGTTTTAAGCTGTAAAAATTTAGATTGAGAAAACATATAAGAAAGCACTAGTTTTGTAGAGTTAATTGTGCACAATCATATGCAACGATGCTATACAAAATCCCCAGATTGCTTATTATGTAACAGGTCCTCGTGAGGATTTGGTGATGTTATACCAGCGTTCTCTACATCTCTCCCGCATGTTTCGCATGTCGAGAATCCCCTTCGTTTGGTTGGAGGTTTAACATTCCTTTTGGTGGGTGTAGGTGAGACTATGCCCGTGTTAGCGCTCAGTTACTCTGGGCTCGTTGTGAGGGTAGACTTTGAAAGACTGTTTCACACATTTCGCCCATCGGGGATCCCGTTCCACCTTCGGTAGTGTCGTATATGTGGAATTCCATATACTTGTAAGTCTGCTTAACTCCTGCATATGAGTATAGTTACAAAAGTTTATGTGACTACAACTTACATAATAATGTAAATGTTAGTTTCTTAGGAAAGCCGAGGGAGGTCGGGTAGAGTGACTTATAGCCTCTGTGATCCTAGTGTTAAGAAACAGTGCAGTTGTAGTGGATCAGGATAGGTAAATATGAGGATATCTTTGTACAGTCCCTTCTCTGCTGGCACTTCTGGAAGATTCTCTGACATATATTAGTATAGGTTACATAAAGCTTGAGTTTGGGAGTGTATTAACCACTTAGGTGAAATGATTCCGAATGGTAATAGATTGACTCACGAAAAAGTAATGACACGATTGCAAACAAACCATACCACGGGCGGGGATAGAACCCGCGATCAGAGAGTCTCAAAGCTCCAGACCGTCGCGTTAGCCACTGGACCAGCTAGCCACATTAAAAGATTCGTCCAACTAGGTACATTTCTACATCATAGGAAGGTTAGCATAGGCACCACTGTGACCACAAATGCAAGTTTGTTTGCAATCGTGTCATTACGATTTCGTGAGTCATGTTGACGGCTTTGAGGGGACTTCAGCTAGAGTTCGTCACGGCCACGCTAGCTGAAGATTCGTCTGTAAAAACTTGCATTTGTGGTCACAGTGGTGCCTATGCTAACCTTCCTATGGTGTAGAAATGTACCTAGTTGGACGAATCTTAACTTAATGTGGCTAGCTGGTTCAGTGGGTAACGCTACGGTCTGGAGTTTTGAGGCTCTCTGATCGCGGGTTCTATCCCCGCTCGTGATATGGTTTGCTAACAGATTAATTGAAATCGATTAAATGAGGTTTTGGGCTGACTACTGCGTTTCCTTAATATTCTGTAACTTGCTTTCTGAGGTCCTCCACCTCTATTTACCCTAGAAGAGTGTGAGGGTACGAAGCAGGTAGATGTTTGGGTCGGTGACGGTCTTCACTCTGTGTCATGGGCTACCATGGATACATTCTGCCTGCCTCGGAGAATTTCCCTTCATATTTGTTGCTATCTTGCAACAATGCATAGTTCCTGATAACGCACGAGAGTGAGAAAGATCTAGAGCTAAAGATTTCGTTCCCCATGTGCCTTGTTCTGCATTGTTAAGATCGCCTGTTTTTTATTGCATTGCATATGTATATTATTAACAAAAATGTATCTGCATATAAATCTGAATATTAGTATCGTGGGACATTGCAATTACATTACAGAAAAGCATACATTCATTTGTGGAAGAAATTGTTTTTTCTTATGTATATTATGAAAACTGTTTCATAGCTACATATATTTACAGCTACTTAATAGATTATGTTTGGGAAAGACTTATATCACCAGCGGCACGTAACAAAGCTTATCTTTTAATATGTAGTTACAAACTTTAACCTACCGTCGTGTAAAGAGAGAAGGAAAGAGAGAGAGAGAGAGAGAGAGAGAGAGAGAGAGAGAGAGAGAGAGAGAGAGAGAGAGAGAGAGAGACCGACTTTCAAATGAGCTGATGTAGGTAACAGCTTGCCAATAAAGTCAGGAATCCTTAACCTGTAAATGGCTTGTCAATAAAGCTAGGGATCCTTAACCTAACCTTGTCAAACTCTGTGTAAAAGAGAGAGAGAGAGAGAGAGAGAGAGAGAGATATGGAGGAAGCCAGCAGTGCTGAGGCTGTTGTAATGGAGAATGATGCTCCTCACCTCTAGTTGGCCCACGAACTATAAAAAATTCATAAAATTTTGAAAGATATTTAGCAGGATGTTGCTGGATATATAACGATGAATGGTGGAAGAAGCAGAACTTAGAACGTTAGAAAGTGATGGGAGAGAATGGAATCAGTGAGAGAAAGAAACAGAGGACGGAATGAAAGAAGTAGGAGAGGTGTATGATGAGAACAAGAGTGAGAGGGGAAAATGTTGATGCAGTAGTCGGGGCACCTCAGGCAGCGACCATGATTCCTAATAAAAAGAAACATGAACAGATGGAGGATGTAATCAAGAATAAAGAGAAGAGGAGACTGAAGACTCGAGTAGAATGAATGTGGACGTAAAAAATAAGATTATTATGAAAGAGACTGGAAGGGATAAAGTGGAGAAGGTAAAGGAGGATATAACGGAAGGTAAGAAGAGGATTGATAAGAGTACGAAGTAGGCAGTAAATGTTGAAGATGATAAGTGAAAAAAAAGAAGAGCCTGTATAAGGTAAACGTTTCGACAACTCAGCAGGCTTCTTCAGTCGCATTCCCATCATTATATCTCTGCAGATAGAAAAAATGAGAAATAATTTTCAGGTGATGAGTCTCTCAACCTTGATAAACTTGTACCAGCGTCGAGTGACTCATCACGTCAAAAGTTCATCTCCTCTTCCAGTGTCTCCAGTGTTATAGTCGCCAGTATTACAGTCTCCAGTGTTATAGTAGCCAGTATTACAGTCTCCAGTGTTATAGTCGCCAGTATTATAGTCTCCAGTGTTATAGTCGCCAGTATTACAGTCTCCAGTGTTATAGTCGCCAGTATTACAGTCTCCAGTGTTATAGTCGCCAGTATTACAGTCTCCAGTGTTATAGTCGCCAGTATTATAGTCTCCAGTGTTATAGTCGCCAGTATTACAGTCTCCAGTGTTATAGTCGCCAGTATTACAGTCTCCAGTGTTATAGTCGCCAGTATTATAGTCTCCAGTGTTATAGTCGCCAGTATTATAGTCTCCAGTGTTATAGTCGCCAGTATTATAGTCTCCAGTGTTATAGTCGCCAGTATTATAGTTTCCAGTGTTATAGTCGCCAGTATTATAGTCTCCAGTGTTATAGTCGCCAGTATTACAGTCTCCAGTGTTATAGTCGCCAGTATTATAGTCTCCAGTGTTATAGTCGCCAGTATTACAGTCTCCAGTGTTATAGTCGCCAGTATTACAGTCTCCAGTGTTATAGTCGCCAGTATTACAGTCTCCAGTGTTATAGTCGCCAGTATTATAGTCTCCAGTGTTATAGTCGCCAGTATTACAGTCTCCAGTGTTATAGTCGCCAGTATTACAGTCTCCAGTGTTATAGTCGCCAGTATTACAGTATTACATTCTCCAGTGTTATAGTCGCCAGTATTACAGTCTCCAGTGTTATAGTCGCCAGTATTACAGTCTCCAGTGTTATAGTCGCCAGTATTACAGTCTCCAGTGTTATAGTCGCCAGTATTATAGTCTCCAGTGTTATAGTCGCCAGTATTACAGTCTCCAGTGTTATAGTCGCCAGTATTACAGTCTCCAGTGTTATAGTCGCCAGTATTACAGTCTCCAGTGTTATAGTCGCCAGTATTACAGTCTCCAGTGTTATAGTCGCCAGTATTACAGTCTCCAGTGTTATAGTCGCCAGTATTACAGTCTCCAGTGTTATAGTCGCCAGTATTACAGTCTCCAGTGTTATAGTCGCCAGTATTATAGCCTCTCCAGTGTTATAGTCGCCAGTATTACAGTCTCCAGTGTTATAGTCGCCAGTATTACAGTCTCCAGTGTTATAGTCGCCAGTATTACAGTCTCCAGTGTTATAGTCGCCAGTATTACAGTCTCCAGTGTTATAGTCGCCAGTATTACAGTCTCCAGTGTTATAGTCGCCAGTATTACAGTCTCCAGTGTTATAGTCGCCAGTATTACAGTCTCCAGTGTTATAGTCGCCAGTATTATAGCCTCTCCAGTGTTATAGTCGCCAGTATTACAGTCTCCAGTGTTATAGTCGCCAGTATTACAGTCTCCAGTGTTATAGTCGCCAGTATTACAGTCTCCAGTGTTATAGTCGCCAGTATTACAGTCTCCAGTGTTATAGTCGCCAGTATTATAGTCTCTCCAGTGTTATAGTCGCCAGTATTACAGTCTCCAGTGTTATAGTCGCCAGTATTACAGTCTCCAGTGTTATAGTCGCCAGTATTACAGTCTCCAGTGTTATAGTCGCCAGTATTATAGTCTCTCCAGTGTTATAGTCACCAGTATTATAGTTTCCAGTGTTATAGTCGCCAGTATTATAGTCTCCAGTGTTATAGTCGCCAGTATTATAGTCTCCAGTGTTATAGTCGCCAGTATTATAGTCTCCAGTGTTATAGTCGCCAGTATTATAGTCTCCAGTGTTATAGTCGCAGGTATTATAGGCTCCAGTATTATAGTCGCAGGTATTATAGTCTCCAGTGTTATAGTCGCCAGTATAACAGTCTTCAGTGTTATAGTCGCCGGTATTATAGTCTCCAGTGTTATAGTCGCCAGTATTATAGTCTCCAGTGTTATAGTCGCCAGTATTATTGTCTCCAGTGTTATAGTTGCCAGTATTATAGTTGCCAGTATTATAGTCTCCAGTGTTATAGTCGCCAGCATTATAGTCTCCAGTGTTATAGTCGCCAGTATTATAGTCTCCAGTATTATAGTCGCCAGTATTACAGTCTCCAGTGTTATAGTCGCCAGTATTATAGTCTCCAATGTTATAGTCGCCAGTATTATAGTCTCCAGTGTCATAGTCGCTGGTATTATAGTCTCCAGTGTTATAGTCGCCAGTATTATAGTCTCCAGTGTTATAGTCTCCAGTGTTATAGGACGTCTACTGTACAGGTGTAACTTGAGATGCCCAAGTGATGCGCATATCGGTATTTTATAATAATTATAATTATGAGTAGGTTAAAGAGGTGTCAGAGGGCAGGAAGACCTGTGACAAGGAAAGTGTGAGGGTAAAGAAGAGGGTTGGTGAGGGGTAAGGATATAGGGAAGGGTAAGGATATGAGGAAGGACGATAAGAAGGTGAGATGGGAAAGAAGGTGGAGAGGGGTAGTGTATGTAGGGGAAGGTAAAAAAAGATGTGGGGAGGAAAGAAAGGAATTGGGAAAGGAAAGGAAATGAAGAGGTTGGAAAAGAGTAAAAGGGAGTGGATGAGAAGAAGATGGTAAGGGAGGGATGAAAGATGAGGGGAAGGAAAAGAAAGAAGTGAGAAGGATAAAGAAATGGGAATGGCAAACAAATAGAGATTAAGAACGAGGTGAGCAGGAGGGTAAACTGAGGTATGGAGAGTGAACAGGAGGTTAAGATGAAATTATAGAGGAAAAAAGATAGTGTGGAGGATAAGAAAATTCTATAGAGAGGAAAGACGTGGGGAGAGATAATAGGTGAAAGAGTTAAAAGGAAATTCGGGATGAGAAGGAAGCGACTGGGAGGGAAAGAAGAAGGCGGGGAGGGAAAGGTGGTGGTTAGGGAGGACAGTAAGTAGATGAGGAGAGTACGAAGGAGTGGAAGAAAGGAGGAGGAGATGGGAAGGCGGCAAGACGGCTTGAATAGCGATGGGAAGGGTAAAAACTTGGAAGTAAACAATTTGATGTTCAATGAGGACGAATTCCAACTACTCCGTTATGTGAAACTGGAGGAGATTATAACCAGAACAGAGTATACTACAGACTCTTGCCATACAATAGAGCGGAAAAATAATCTAAGGGACCTGGGAGTAGTAAGGTCTGAGGATCTCACTTTCAAGGATCACAACAGTGCCACGATCGCACGTGCAAAGAAAATGATTGGATGGATAATGAGAACGTTCAAAACGAGAGATGCCAAGCCAGTGATAATCCTTTTCAAATCACTTGTTCTCTCTAGGCTGGAATACTGCTGTACATTAACATCTCCATTCAAAGCAGGTGAAATCGCAGATCTAGAGAGTGTACAGAGATCCTTTACTGCACACATAAGTTCTGTCAAGCACCTTAACTACTGGGAACGCTTGGAACCACTTGACTTGTACTCGTTGGAACGCAGGAGGGAGAGATATATCATAATCTACGCTTGGAAAATCCTGGAAGGAATGGTCCCAAATCTGCACACAGAAATCACTCCCTACGAAAGTAACAGACTGGGCAGGCGATGCAAAATGCCCCCAATAAAAAGTAGGGGCGCCATTAGTACACTAAGGGAAAACACCATAAGTGTCCGGGGCCCAAGACTGTTCAACAGCCTCCCATTAAGCCATAGGGGAATTGCCAATAAACCCCTGGCTGCCTTCAAGAGAGAGCTGGACAGATACCTAAAGTCAGTGCCGGATCAGCCGGGCTGTGGCTAGTACGTTGGACTGCGTGCGGCCAGCAGTAACAGCCTAGTTGATCAGGCCCTGATCCATCGGGAGGCCTGGTCATAGACCGGGCTGCGGGGGCGTTGATCCCCGGAATAACCTCCAGGTAACTCCAGGTGGCAAGGAACTGGGTAAGATAAGAAAGTGGGAAGTAAAAGAAGGAGATAGAAAATGTAAAGGCGAGGGCTGAAGTACATTTACTATTTAGATTACAATAATTTATTACTGCAGAATTTTTTTTTTATTATTATACTTAATTAGCTGTTAGTCTGATATATTGGAAAAAGAATTGTTTCAGGTAAAGAAATAAATGCCTGGTGTATCTTAGGAACATTTTCCATAATTAGTTAATGCATTTATTACCTTGAATTTTCAGAGACTGGGTCAGGTAGGTTGGAACGTGTGTTGGGAGGTGTGGACACGTGTTGGGAGGTGTGGACACGTGTTGGGAGGTGTGGACACGTGTTGGGAGGTGTGGACACGTGTTGGGAGGTGTGGACACGTGTTGGGAGGTGTGGACACGTGTTGGGAGGTGTGGACACGTGTTGGGAGGTGTGGACACGTGTTGGGAGGTGTGGACACGTGTTATCTCCTCGTACTTCATAGACTTATGTCATTTCTGGCTATTGATTGGATAACACTTTATAAAACTTTATAATGTAACAGTTTTGTGGAAAATTTAGAAATTTCCTAAATTCAGAGTGTGTAAATTTGAATTATATAATCCATACCCCCGGCCGGGATTGAACCAGCGGTCATAGAGTCTCAAAACTCCAGCCCGGCCGGGGGTATGGTTTGTTTGCAATCGTGTCACTACGATTTCTTGAATTATATAATAATTGTGTATTAACTTGTGATGCCGATTTGGCCCTTCGAGAAATTTCGAGTGAGGGGGGGAGGTGGAACAGCCGGAGAGTGACGCCAGGAGACGCCGTATTGAAACTGAATTTGTGAACACTGGTCCTTGAATTAATTATGCAATGTAATCGGGCGTCATCGAAGTTCATTGGGTATATATCGGCCTTAATCCATAATTTAGAAATTGCTGACATGCTATCCCTGAAGAAATGGGATAAACAATATGGAAAACCCTTATAATTCGGCAACAAGGACGGAATAATAGAGGACATTGATTATTCCCAGGCACACGCTTTAGCTAAGTGACGCTTACCCATAAAATACAGCAGTTTTGCATTAGCCAACGTAAATTCTAACTGTTGTGATAGCGTTACGGTGTGTTTCCAAAAAATAATTATGATCCAATAATTAAATACTAAGTGTTAATACCAATTATATTTTGTGTACCCAACAAGCCTAATTATATACAGTCCACACAACTTTAATTTACAAGAGTAACTGGTTTTAATATTGTAATTATTAATTTAGTGTCAGGTCTAGCTTTTTGTGAGAGGTGAGAGTAGTGGTGATGATGTGGGCATCGGCTACCTACTGTGACGAAGTCCCACTTACTTCACCCAAATTACTTGCCTGTAATAATTCAGGTAAATACCCTGTAAATCTCCTGCAAGTAATTTGCTCACATAATAATAATTCAGAAGTTTACGAAGTTCTTTATTGGACACTATAATTAGAACGTTTAATAGGTTTCTCATGCTAGTTCTCTGTTAGCATTTCTTTTTCATTTTCAAACGCAGTTGCTCAGTATCTCCGTAAGATGGATTCTGGAACTGTGTAAGTCAGCAGTCAACTGTTGTCTTTTCCTGCTGCTAATGGGCGTCTATAGGGTGTTTGAGGGTGTCTCTATAATCTCTGTAGGGTTCAAGTGTGCGTGGAAATTCACCTGTAAACTCCTATTATTCTCGTATGTTCTTTGTTTGCATGGACGACCTAGGGGTTCATGCTACCACACCTGATTGTTCTATCAAGAAGTATTGAGTGGTTGAAAAGGGATTAACTAATTCCCATCACCCATAGTCATACAGGCAAAGAAGCGGGGCCAGGAGCTATGACTCGAGTCCTTCAATCACAAGTAGGTAAGAGCATTACTCGAGATATTCCAGATCACCTCAGAGAAATCGCGTTGAATTAAAGGGGCCAGGGTCCAATTAATTTTTTCTCTTTTGTTTTCCGTCAGATTTCCTTCAGTTTTGGTGCTCAAGACGAAGTATTTTCTCTAGTTACTGTAAATATTTATCAATAAGATACCTTAAACAACAACTAAGAAAAGACTGAGAAAGGACTGATTTACTGAAAATGCCCTTTGGCAGGATGGTAGTCCTATATGGGACGACGTAAGGTTGTTTGCACACTTGGTGCCGAGAGAACAATGCTAATACGAATTTTTCATTGTTTCCTTTCCTCTAAATATCTTATCTTTATTTAGAAGAAAAAAAGTTTGTTAGTTCTTGGAATATTGCAAAAAATCTGCCCTTTACTCCTACATAAATCTCAAAATATTTGGAATATTTCCAAAAATGTACAATTAGAAATTAGAGAAATCATTATTTTACAATTTCTGTGAATATTATTCCACTTAATTAAGTAAAAAATTATATACAACAGAGAATTTGCGTAAATGGGGTGAAACGTGAGTGAGGGCGCGACACAAGCGGTGTTCCACAGGAGTTAGTGCTGGGTACTTTGCTGTTCATAATATTCATAAATGATATAGATAAGGGAATAAATAGCGACATACGCAAGTTTGCCGATGACACCAATTAAGCCGTTGGATTAATTCTGACGAGGACACAAGACTCCTACAGGAAGATCTGAATAAACTGTTGCAGTGGTCGGAGAAATGGAAGATGCAGTTTAACATAAACAAATGTAAAGTTCTAATTTTCGGGAAAGAAAATAACTATGATGCTTATACATTAAATAATGTAGGTCTTACTCTGAATGTGAAAAAAAAGTAGGAGTTCTGGTTAGCAGTAATCTTAAACCAAGACAACAATGAGTAAGTGTTCTCAGTAGAGCGAATATAATTCATGGCTTCATAAATAACAGAAGCATCAGAAATCTTTCCTACGAGGGTAAAATGAAGGCCTTGAATTTGCATACTCTAGAAAGGAGTAGAATTAGGGGAGGATATGATTGAGGTGTATATACGGAAAACAGGAATAAATATAAAGGGTGTAAACTACCTGTTAAAAATGAATGACCAAGACAAAATTTGCAGGTTCAAGCCAGAAAAAAATAGATTTAGAAGGGATATAGGAATGCATTGATTTGGTAACAGAGATGTGGATAAGTAGAACAAATTCCCGAGTGCATCATTGAAGCTAAAACCTTGAGTAGCTTTAAAAATATGTTACACAAGTTGAAGAATAAGACTCCACTCGTGGGAATGGGTGGTTCTAATAAGGACCTGCCTTGTATAAGCCAGGAAGCCTGCTGCGGTATGAAGAATGAGACACTTATGTAACATACGGGAACCTTTATTGAGAAAACGTTTCGCCACACAGTGGCTTCACTAGTCCAATACAATGAAAAACCTAAAAGAGATAAACATAATATTTCTCTTAGACTAATCACATCGGGTATAGGCAGTGCATCACACAAATTAGTTGGAGTTCTCGTCAAACATCCTTCTTGCCTTCTAGGGACCATCAGCCCCGCCCATCTAAAGCATACAGGCGACCTCCTCAACCGCATCAGAGACCTCTCCATCCAAAACAAGAAACTAAGTAGTTTGGACGTGACCTCCCTCTTCATTAAAGTACCCACCACACAAGCCATAGATTTTCTACGACGTAAAGTCAGTCTTCCTCTACCTCAAGGAGATATCGTTGACCTGACTGAACTCTGCATTAATTACAATTGATGTTCTTTCAATAACAGGCTCTACAAACAAATCTACGGTATGGGAATGGGGGTTCCCCATCAGCATCATTTTAGCCAACTTGTACATGGTACACCTGGAATTCTGAACTCTTCGCCATCATCCCCACCAGCGTCCCTTGATTACGTTAAATGGACGATGTCCTCTAATAACTCCCAAATATTTTTATGTGTGGAATCTTCAGTGAAGGCTCAACGCAGTTGAACTTGCTATCCAGTTTACACCTGAAGAAGAGTCCAATGACAAGTTACATGTTCTAGACTTTTTCATTCAAAAAATAGATAACACTAAGGTTTCAAATTTACAGAAAGCCTACAAACAAAAATGATCTCACAACTCTGTTCCAGTCAAGATACTAAGACCAAAAGAAGCATCATCATGGGAATTTTCCTAAGAGCATACCAAATTCGCAGTTCAGAGTTTCTTGACGAGGAGTGCACATAAATACGCCTAACCTTCACTGATCTGCATTTCCCTTCCTTTTTCATCAAAGACTGCAAGAAAAGATCCCTTGAGATTATCATTTCTCCACGCACTAACGACAACCCTAACAAAGTTATAATCTTTCCCTATAGAAAGATTAAATGAATGTCTCTAAAGTGCTCACACAAGCCAACACTATAGCCACCATTGCAACCAGTACTTCCATAAAAGATCTGGCTAGGAGGAAATTGAAAAACATTGATCCAGTCAACGCAGGGGTTTATACTATCTTCTCTGGAGGATGTGACAGAATTTACGTAGATGAAACAGCAA
Organism: Cherax quadricarinatus; assembly: GCF_038502225.1. Taxonomy (NCBI): domain Eukaryota; kingdom Metazoa; phylum Arthropoda; class Malacostraca; order Decapoda; family Parastacidae; genus Cherax; species Cherax quadricarinatus. Next base: position 47,044,846 of record NC_091299.1, on the reverse strand, counting down.
GAAACCTTGAGACACGTCTCCGTGAATATATAAATACTTGAACAATGCCTGCGTACAACACCAGAATTCCCTCAACCACTTCATGAAAGTCAACGACGCCCGACTAGTGATTCAAGAACCCAGTTTCCGTAGACGTAAATGCCTTTGTTTCTAACACAACTAAACAGAATAAAGGAAGCTTAATCATCACTTAAGTAATGGCAAGAATTCTTCTCAAAGCATTAAACTCCGCCATCGCAGCTGCTACAGTTATGTAGGTATGTATAATGTTTGAAAAGAACGGGGTCCTGGCACGGGTCTTAATCTTGCAATGACCCTTCTCTTGCTTCCGAAGTAGAATGGGTTCTGCAATGTTGCAACGTATGCCGCTCAAGCACTATTCTTCACAGTTCTCCTAGTGAGTCTCATAAGCGACAACGCCGTCTGTAATATGAGCATTGGATCATATACATGTGCATGCTGGACGCATTATACACACATATATATAGTATTGTAACCACGAACAAGTTATATTTAACCAATAACAACACTGCTGCTAGCCGGAGGATCGAACCCGCGTTGTTTTAGCCCGCCTCATGAAGAGCTAAAATTCACGACGCTCTAAACCATTTGACCATTCAATCCTACAAACAACTAGAGCCTGGCGAACTAGGCTTACTTCACGTTGCGAGGACATAGTACGATGGTGTTATTGCCTCAGAGCTAATTTTATTATTTTCTCCGTTTTGTGTACTAGCCTCCACAAGCAGTATACATATTATTATAACCACGAACAAGTGGTATTTAATAAGTAACAACTACTACTACTACTTCTTCAACGATTATGTTGTGCCTTACACCTCACTCTAATGCCTATATATACCCTCTGTGTCCATATATTGTTTGTAACGGCTTGACAGAGCTCCTGGAGAGCGAAACGTTGCCACAGTAAAATGTCGCATTAGTTGCACTTGTGCCCTTTGACTTAACATATTGTCGGTAAATCTAGCAACATTAATACCAACTGAGTTTAGTTGCAAGTGCTGGTAACATTGACGTATTTGCCATAACTGAGACGTGGTTTGTTATGAAGAATCGGGACTTACCTGATGAATGTCACATTCAGGGGTTTCAAGCTGATAGAAGAAACGGGAACGGGGGCGGGGTGGCGATATGTATCAGGGAACACTTAAATTGCTGCTTAAATGAAGGTATTATAACTAAACGAACTGACACAGACTCTGAGGAGAATTTTCGGGAGGGTGTGATTTACCGTCTCCCAAACTTGGATAGGGACCTTGGGAAACTACTTTGTGAGCAAACTGTTAGGGACACAAGGCACGATAACGTAGTTACTCTAGGAGACTTTAACTTTAGTCAAATAGATTGAAATTCACCTACAGGGAATCTTGAGAACTGAGAGAAACCCAGTTAATGCCATGAAGATTTTTCTAGAGTTTAAGCTTGTGTGGGCATAAATCCTCGTTCTACTTACGTCGGGATGATAAAGGATGCAGACACATCAAGATAGTTTGTTGGTAAACATATGCTCTTTGTATGGGGCTATGAACATGTGATTTCCATCTTCCTTTCTCTGATTATAACACGACTGCTGAAAACGCCACTATTGCCGAATATGTTATGATGATAGGATTGTATCGCTGTCACTAGATATATTATTGTATTTCTGGTGGAGTAATAACACTTCATCGGAGGTGTACCTTGGGTGGTTTAATGGTAGGTATGGTTAGATGCTAGGCCTACCGGACCTTCGACCAGACGAGAGAGAGTTGAGTGAGCGTCTAGCTGGTACCTAGTCTGGTGTGGTAGTGAGAAGGATACATCTCTCCTGGTCAGCTCTAGGCTTGAACTTGGCTCACCAGATGGAAACACAAGATCTAGGCGTCATGGTGGTTATAATGCTTCTGAGAGGACAGCAAAGGCCGGTGTGTTAAGAAGAAAAAAATAATTATACATTTACCTCATCATTTAATGGAGTAAACTATAACTTTTGACTTAGGTTGTCTACTACAAAAATTAACTACTAAACAGATGAGATAGTATTGTTTACACAACTTTTAACCACGCTTCTATCCAGGAAAAAATGTTTCCTTCTATTCCGTGTGCTTCTACTTCCGTCAACACTCTCCCATATGGAACTATCAAAAAAATTACTAAAATCCATATTCAATATATCATATTCATTAATATGATTCTCCTCCTCAAATTTCATTGTGAACAAAGTTAGTAAAATTCGTAAAGTAAAACCGCCCCTTTGTAAAACCGTGCTGAGATTCATTGATCAATTTGTTTCAAAGTGGCTTCGAATAGCCTTGCCAAGTATTGATTCTACCAATTTTCTAACTGTGGAGATGGCTTGGCAGAGTGTGTTAAAGTAGCTTGGTAGTGTGTGTCGTTGGTGCTTGGTAGAGTGTGTCAGTGTGTGTTGTCATAGTTAGTCACAGGGGTTTGGTAGTGTGTTACAGTATATTGCTATAGTGTGTCACAGGGGCGTGGTAGTGTGTCACAGGGGCGTGGTAGTGTGTCACAGGGGCGTGGTAATGTGTCACAAGGGCGTGGTAGTGTGCCCCAGGGGCGTGGTAGTGAGTCACCGGGCAGTGGTAGTGTCACTGGGGCTTGGACGACCGTCAGAGTGACTTGGTAGAATGGGCAAAAGTAGCATAGAAGTGTGTGTAATAGTGGCTTGGTAGAGTGTGTAACAGTAACTTTGTAGAGTGTGTCTACAGAGGGATGCTAGTGTGTGTCACATGAGCTCGGAATATTGTGACTGATCAGCTCGGTAGATTTTGGCACGCAGCAACTTGCGAGAGCCCGGCACAGCAATATGGTACAATATGGTACAGCGGTAATGTAGAATATGGTACAGCAACTCGATAGAGTAATCACAGTACTATGGTAAAGAGTGGCAGAGCAATTTGGTAAGGTGGGACAGAGCAGCTTGGAAGAGTGCGACACATCAGCTTGTTAGAGTGGGAGAAAGCAGCTTGGTAGAATGGGACACAGCAGCTTGGTATAGTGGGACGCAACAGATTGGTAGAGTGGGACACAGGAGCTTGGTAGAGTGGGACACAGGACCTTGGTAGAGTGGGACACAGGAGCTTGGTAGAGTGGGACATAGAAGCTTGGTAGAGTGGGACACAGCAGCTTGGTAGAGTGGGAGACAGCAGCTTCGTTATGTGGGACACAGCAGCTTGGTAGAGTGGGACACAGCAGCTTGGTAGAGTGGGAGACAGCAGCTTCGTTGAGTGGGACACAGCAGCTTAGTAGAGTGGGACACAGAAGCTTGGTAGAGTGGGACACAGAAGCTTGATAGAGTGGAACACAGGAGCTTGGTACAGTGGGACACAGAAGCTTGGTAGAGTGGGACACAGCAGCTTGGTAGAGTGAGACAGCAGCTTGGTAGAGTGGGGCACAGCCGCTTAGTAGTGAGACACAGCAGCTTGGTAGAGTGGAACACCGCAGCTTTGTAGAGTGGGACACAGCAGCTTCGTAGAGTGGATCACCGCAGCTTTGTAGAGTGGGACACAGCAGCTTGGTAGAGTGGGACACAGCAGCTTGGTAGAGTGAAAAACAGGAGCTTGGTAGAGTGGGACACAGCAGCTTTGTAGAGTGGGACACAGCAGCTTCGTAGAGAGGAACACCGCAGATCTGTAGAGTGGGACACAGCAGCTTGGTAGAGTGGGACACAGGAGCTTGGTAGAGTGGGACACAGCAGCTTGGTAGAGTGGGACACAGCAGCTTGGTATAGTGGGACACAGCAGCTTGGTATAGTGGGACACAGCAGCTTGGTAGAGTGGGACACAGCAGCTTGGTAGAGTGGGACACAGCAGCTTGGTAGAGTGGGACACAGCAGCTTCGTAGAGTGGGACACAGCAGCTTGGTAGAGTGGGACACAGCAGTTTGGTAGAGTGGGACACAGCAGCTTGTTAGAGTGGAACACAGCAGCGTGTTAGAATTGGACACAGCAGCTTTGTAGAGTGGGACACAGCAGTATGGTAGAGTGGGACACAGGAGCTTGGCAGAGTGGGACACAACAACTTGGTAGAGTGGGACACAGGAGCTTGGTAGAGTGGAACACAGCAGCTTGGTAGAGTGGAACACAGCAGCTTGGTAGAGTGGGACACAGCAGCTTGGTAGAGTGGGACACAGTAGCTAGGCAGAGTGGGACACAGTAGCTTGGTAGAATGAGACACAGTAGCTTGGCAGAGTGGGACACAGTAGCTTGGTAGAATGGGACACAGTAGCTTGGTAGAATGGGACACAGTAGCTTGGTAGAGAGGGACACAGCAGCTTGATCGAGTGGGACACAGCAGCATGGTAGAGTGGGACACAGTAGCTTGCTAGGGGGAGACACAGTAGTTTGGCAGAGTGGGACACAGTAGCTTGGTAGAATGGGACACAGCAGCTTGGTAGAATGGGACACAGTAGCTTTGTAGAATGGGACACAGGAGCTTGGTAGATTGGGACACAGTAGCTTGCTAAGGGGAGACACAGTAGTTTGGCAGAGTGGGACACAGTAGCTTGGTAGAATGGGACACAGCAGCTTGGTAGAATGGGACACAGTAGCTTGGTAGAATGGGACACAGGAGCTTGGTAGAGTGGGACACAGCAGCATGGTAGAGTGGGACACAGCAGCATGGTAGAGTGGGACACAGCAGCTTGGTAGAGTGGGACACAGGAGCTTGGTAGAGTGGGACACAGGAGCTAGATAGAGTGGGACACAGCAGCTTGGTAGAGTGGGACACAGGAGCTTGGTAGAGTGGGACACAGGAGCTTGATAGAGTGGGACACAGGAGCTTGGTAGAGTGGGACACAGGAGCTTGGTAGAGTGGGACACAGCAGCTTGGTAGAGTGGGAGACAGCTGCTTGGTAGAGTGGGACCCAGCAGCTTGGTAGAGAAGGCCACAGCAGCTTTATCGAGTGGGACACAGCAGCTTGGTAGAGTGGGACACAGCAGCTTGATCGAGTGGGACACAGCAGCTTGGTAGAGTGGGACACAGCAGCTTGGTAGAGTGGGAGACAGCAGCTTTGTATAGTGGGACAAAGCAGCTTGGTAGAGTGGGACACAGGAGCTTAGTAGAGTGGGACACAGCAGCTTGGTAGAGTGGGACACAGGAGCTTGGTAGAGTGGGACACAGCAACTTGGTAGAGTGGGACACAGGAGCTTGGTAGAGTGGGACACAGCAACTTGGTGGAGTGGGACACAGCAACTTGGTAGAGTGGGACACAGGAGCTTGGTAGAGTGGGACACAGCAGCTTGTCAGAGTGGGACACAGCAGCTTGTTAGATTGGAACACAGCAGCGTGTTAGAGTGGGACACAGCAGCTTGGTAGAGTGGGACACAGCTATCATGTGGGGTTCGAACACGTGGATAGGGTAAAGTAATACTCACGTAGGCTGGTAGTACGTATAATTACGGATAATGTGGGCAGCGCCCAAACAGCCGTAACCTTGCCTCCTTGCTCACTCTCGTATAACTGCCTGGCCGCCCACAGTACCCATATGTGAGGGGGTCTTTGAATACTGCTGTGGTCAGCACAATATGAATACAGACAGTGACTCAGGCAGAGACGGTTGGTAGTGAGTCATCTACTGGTACGCTGGTTACTGGTAACTGGTTACTACTACTGAGAGCTCAGCGACGCTAACGTATGTCGTCCCGACATACAACTAATACAAACTAGAGATGGCAGGTGTACGGCTTTGGCTGATTCTATACAATGTCAAAGTACACAACAGTTGAACATTATAACATACATAAGTAGAACATTGGAATGGAAGCTTACATAACTGAAACTGTAATGCAATACAAGGTATAATATAGCACAACTCATCGAATGAAACTCAACGTTGGGATTACACAATAGAAGTGATTAAAAAAAAATTTGATCGATCGATCTGTATTCATGTGATCTACGGATTCTGAGGAAGGAATATATACAAAGAAGTGTTTAACAGAAAGGCAGATTCGGTGCACTCAAATCTAGACTGTTAACTCTCAGAATTCGGAGAGAACGTGAACACAAAAAAAAAAATTCTTGAATACTGATATGTTGATACTGTAATTATTCATCTATACAGGTTATTTACATTTAACCCCAACTCTGCTAGGGTAAGATTGACATATGCAGAATGGGTGTCATCTCTGGGAGGATCAAACTCTGTAGCACTGGCTAACTCATGCTGTATTTGAGGCAAATCTGAATTGGAAGTTACAAATGATACTTGAGGATTTCTCAATACCTGTCGTGTACGTAGGGAATAACGACATTCAGGTTGATCGTCTGACTGAGTATCAGAGGAAGAGAGTACAGGATCAGGAGGATTGTCAGAGTCTGTCACATTAGTCTGGGTTGGAACATCATTATCATCACATACTAACTTCATATGATCTAAATGTGATTCTTTATACTGACCGGTACTAATTTCTCTAACCTTATACTTATTACCAGTGATGTGTTCAACTACTCGATAAGGACCAACAAACTTTTGATCAAGCTTTGGCATTGCAGACGTTTTGTTAAAGTTAGTCAGCATAACTCTCGAACCTACTTTGATTTTGGATGGCTTTGCTCGAGTGTTTGCGACTCTTGTAAATTCTGCTGTTGATTTATGAAGTGTTTCACGGATTCTTCTACAAACACTTTGAGCTACGCTGGTACGAGTTGCTATGAAATCATCAGGGTTGTAATTTGGTTTCGGATTAGAATATAACAACTCATAAGGCAAACGTTTATCTACACCGTACAATGCATAATGTGGAGTGTCACCTATAGAAGCATTGTAAGCAGAATTTATAGCACACTGCACATCAGGTATAACTTCATCCCAAGTTTCACTGTTGGGATTGATAGTGGCTCTCAAGACATCAAGTACTTTCTTATTGGTTCGTTCCGCTAACCCATTGCTGGCAGGATGATGAGGAACAATGGTGGATTTAGAGATCTTGTACAAGGTGCACAAATTTTCAAGAATCTCATTACAGAATTCACCTCCATTATCTGTTACTAGGGACTTAGGGGTGGTATGCCTGCAGATAATGCGTTCTTTAAACGCTTTAGCTACTGTCTCGGCAGTCTTATCTGCAATAGGAACTAACTCACAATATCTGGTGAAATGGTCTACCATAACACACAGATGTTTGTTGCCTTGGAGGGAACATTGGAAATTAGTTAACAAATCTAGCGCAACTCTTTCCCATGGTTCGCTAGTAGTTGGATATACTTGGATTGGATTAGGACCATTAGCATTACCTTTATGTTGCATGCAGGCACTACATTTCTTAACATACTCAGAAATATCAGTTGCCATACGAGGCCAAAAGTATTTCAATCTGGCTTGTTTTACTGAACGATCCATACCAGGGTGTGCAACACCTGGTGCATCATGAACTAGCTGTAAGGCTACATTCACTAGTGACTGTGGAATTACTAACTGGTATACTCTTCTGCTAGGAGTACCCAACTCGGCTGTTCGATACAGTAATTCTTGGTTCATGACAAAGTCACTGATGGGTGCTGGTGGCTTCACAGTCAGAAAGATCTTCCTGGAGCAGGAATCGAATCACCAGAACACAAGGGATCGGTTCTTTCTTACTGGAGGAATGAACAAACTCGGTGGAGTGGATGACTCCCCCCGGTTGAAAAAAATTAATGCTATAACACGCAATATGAGCAAGGGAGAACGAATCTACTATCTCAAACTGCAAGCACAGGAGAAAAGAAATGAACACGGTGAACAATGCTGATATTCTGAGTCGCACACAGTGACACGAGGTATCAACTATAAAGAAACTACACTTACAAACGTTAACAACGTGGAAGTTACTCGAGAAATAACTTCTTACAATGCACTGATTACTGTCAACTAGGATGGGATCACAATCTGAAACACAAGGGACAACAACAACACTCAAGTGAGCACACTAGCCACAGAAACGTCTTTCTGCACGGCTTGTGGCATCAGCAAGAGATGGCATAACTCGTTGCAAGTAAAGTTCTTCTCAAAGCGTCCCCTGGGAAGGAACGAATACTTGAACAAGTCGCCATCGCAAGGATAGTAGTCTCAGCACTATCCTGCATGCATGATATTGTGGCTGGAGTCCAGACAGGAGTGACAGTATACTAGTGCCTGACCGCTCGGCTACGTTAAGAAATAATTCACGGATCTATAGGAACTTAATCGGAACTTCACATTTCGCAGCACTTTAACAAATCTCAGATACAAGCTGTGAGAACAAACACATTGCTCAAGGGCTAGGTATTGTCTTTCAGTCAGTAAGGGAATGTTGGTACTGTGGACTGATTCATATTGACTTTGACTGGCATGATACACTAAGTGAACATTCAAAAGTGACTGGGACATGATCTCAGGGAACTTACTCAAGGACATAAGGCAAAAAATGAGCGATAACACTGAAAAATATTGCAAAAAAAAATGAGTCAAAGAAACACTGAGTCTACACTGAAAACACAAGGTTTAGAGTACACAAGAAATTCAAATGTCTCACACACGCAAATGTCTTTAAATGCAAGAAAAATGTCTCTAAACAGAAAATTATCACAGAAGTCTGTAGTAGTCGACGGTGATGACTGGTGATGAGGAAGGTTGTCCTGCGCGGTGATGACGCCGACACTCACACTGTCGTCGTGAAGAAATGCGCTTTCTCGGTGAACTCACATAACTGGCTTTATCGGTGGCGCTCAGCTACAATCTCTTGACCAATTACGTGAGCCAAAACAGTTCTAGGACCCGGTACAAGGGTGCAAACAACCACAGGTAGATGAGGTGGATGGCTGGTGGTGGTGGTTGGTGGTGGGTGGGTGAAGGGAGAGTGTATAGCGGTGGGTGAGGTGGTGACTCTCGCTGGCACTCTGGCGCGCACTCCACTCACTACCCACGAAGGTGGCTTGATAAGCCACTATGCCACAGGGATGGTGAAGACCACGCTTAGCATCCAACTGGCATCCAACTGGGAGCACAAAGCGATATAGACAATACTTCAGAGGAACTTGGCTTACTTCTTACTGCGTGGCTTACTTCTCTCTCTCAGCTGGGTTAGAAGCTGGGTTGGCTGACTGGCTTAACCCACGAGAATGGCTGACTGGAAGACGTGTAACGATGCACACAGCACGGAGGAGCAGGTGGATGACAGGAGACAGGCTGGATGATAGGCTGACTGGCGTTCACTTCCACAGTCTGGCTTACTGATTGGCTTAATTGCAAAATCCGGGTCAACCCCTCGGAGATTGAAGCAATTAGCACACGAACTAAGCCAGGAAGCTTGAAACGGCTGCAACAGGCTTGCAGGCTGGAGGTGGAGGTTGTGAGGGGAGCGAGTACCTTGAGATGGGTGAGACGGTTCACCTTTGACCCGCCGGCTACTCATAAACGGTCTTCTAACCTCTTGAAATACCCTTAAAAAGCTTAATTTCCACGCTCCACACCGTTGCTACCATTTATCATGTGGGACTCGAACATGTGGATAGGGTAAAGTAATACTCACGTAGGCTGGTAGTACGTATAATGACGGATAATGTGGGGAGCGCCCAAACAGCCGTAACCTTGCCTCCTTGCTCACTCTCGTATAACTGCCTGGCCGCCCACAGTACCCATATGTGAGGGGGTTTTTGAATACTGCTGTGGTCAGCACAATATGAATACAGACAGTGACTAAGGCAGAGACGGTTGGTGGTGAGTCATCTAATGGTACACTGGTTACTGGTAACTGGTTACTACTACTGACACAGCAGCTTGCCAGAGTGGGACACAGCAGCTTGTTAGAGTGGAACACAGCAGCGTGTTAGAGTGGGACACAGCAGCTTGGTAGAGAGAGACACAGCAGCTTGGTAGAGTGGGACACAGGAGCTTGGTAGATTGGGACACAGGAGCTTGGTATAGTGGGACACAGCAGCTTTGTAGAGTGGGACACAGCAGCTTGGTAGAGTGGGACACAGTAGCTTGGCAGAGTGGGACACAGTAGCTTTGTAGAATGGGACACAGTAGCTTGGCACAGTGGGACACAGTAGCTTGGTAGAATGGGACACAGTAGCTTGGTAGAATGGGACACAGTAGCTTGGTAGAGAGGGACACAGCAGCTTGATCGAGCGAGACACAGCAGCTTGGTAGAGTGGGACACAGTAGCTTGGTAGAGTGGGACACAGCAGCTTGGTAAAGTGGGACACAGTAGCTTGCTAGAGTGAGACACATTAGTTTGGCAGAGTGGGACACAGTAGCTTGGTAGAATGGGACACAGCAGCTTGGTAGAATGGGACACAGTAGCTTGGTAGAATGGGACACAGTAGCTTGGTAGAGAGAGACATAGCAGCTTGATCGAGTGGGACACAGCAGCTTGGTAGAGTGGGACACAGTAGCTTGCTAGGGTGAGACACAGTAGTTTGGCAGAGAGGGACACAATAGCTTGGTAGAAAGGGACACAGTAGCTTGGTAGAGAGGGACACAGCAGCTTGATCGAACGGGACACAGCTTCTTGGTAGAGTGGGACACAGTAGCTTGCTAGAATGGGAGACCGCAGCTTCGTAGAGTGGGACACAGTAGCTTGGTAGAGTGGGACACAGGAGCTTGGTAGAGTGGGACACAGCAGCTTGGTAGAGTGGGACACAGCAGCTTGTTAGAGTGGGACACAGCAGCTTTGTAGAGTGGGACACAGCAGCTTGGTAGAGTGGGACACAGCAGCTTGGTAGAGTGGGACACAGCAGCTTGGTAGACTCTTTTAGGTTAGGTTAGGTAAGGTTCGTCAGGAAACAGGACAAATGTTTCCTGACGCGGGATTAGTCAGATGATGACCCGCCTTTGGAGCTTTTGGTCATCTGACCGAGGCCTTCCGCTGGCTTACCGGTCCACCCCTTTAAAAATTATGGTCATTTATAACCATTGTCTGTCTATATACCTCGATATTCAGTGTTCCTCTAAACAATCTAAAAACAACTTTATTTATGTACTCTCCTCCCTCTCTCCTTATAAAGTGTTAGAACTGACTCCGCAACAAAACATCAGATGTTATAACACAATAAGAGAAATCACAACATAACAATACTTTTTAAAGCTTCCATAACTTGTGTAACGTTACAGCTGGAACCGTGAACTCAGCCTTCCACCAATACTGCTATCGACTTTAACAAAAGCCTTCCAAGCGCTCTCCAATATTGATATCTTCACCGTCAATGTTTAACGACTCTTCCATTACTGCTACGGTTTCCAGCTTTAGTGCTCATCGAGATTATCAAGTCTGTGTTATTGAAAATTCCTACATATAGAAAAAGATTACTTATTTCGCAATTTTCACCTAGAGCTAAGTCTTCACGATAAATTAGATTAACGATAATTAGAAGACTCCAACAGCTTCCTTATTGTATAAAAAGCTGTAAAAGAGACATGCTCGCTACGGCAACATCTATCATGTAGGGCACATTTCTCAACCTACGGACTCTCTATACCAGTTATTTTTTGGTAAAGTCAGTGAACAAACCTACGAGTGATAACTATAGTTATTAGTTGAAAAAATTCGAGGGGAAACCTAAATTCAGTATTTTCTTTTAAAAGTGCCAAACCGTTGTGGATCTACTAGGCACTGTTGCCACACAGATACAAACATAAAAAGATCAAAGTGAGTGTGGAAACGGGTGATCAAGAATTACCAGCGTTTGGTTAACAAGCGAAATGTGGGGCACCGTAATGTGAGAGTGAAAAAGTTAATAGGCAAAAGGAGAAAGAAAAAATAAAATATACAACAAGGGAAGGTGGCAGTAGGCCTACTGAAGCAGTGACGTCACAACAGTTTGTATGCCATTATACATATAAAGTGTAACACCGAATGTGAAGTGTATTCTGTAATAAGTGAAAAGTGAAATCACTTGAGGAACGCGGGATGCATGAGCATATATGACTATAAACATCACGGGTGAAGGAGTTACAAAATAGTGAGAGAAGGCCTATGTACGACCACTACGTCATCAGCTTCTGGCAACTTGTCATCACACCGCTGTCAGCGCAAGTATTCCACCTGTTGAGGTTGCA